>NW_026047573.1:1202500-1503125 GCF_023864345.2 Schistocerca serialis cubense
AAAAGGCACAATGGCGACATGAGTACAAGAAGACTGCCTTTTCTTAGTGTCTATATGTCGAGCCTGTGCTGTGTCACCAGATTTAGATTCCGATGCACAACTGCAGCTTTACTGCATCCCTTGGACCTTCACATTGACGTTGAAGCACAGAAATTGCATCTGAATTAAATACATAAGGCACAATGCCGGCTTAAGTACAAGAAGAGTGGGCCTTCTTACTGTCTATGATTTGAGCCATCCCTGTGAGACCAGTTTTTGATTCCGATGCGTCACTTCAGGATCACAGTATCCCTTGGACCTTCACGTTGACGATGGAACACAAAAATTTCATCGGAATTAAATACAAAAGGCACAAGGCCGCCTTAAGTACAAGAAGACTGACTTTTCTTTGTGTGTGTGTTTGAGACTTTCCTGTGTCACCAGTTTTAGATTCCGATGCACGACTGCAGGTTTCTGCATCCCTTGTTCCCTCACTTTGTCGATGAAACACAGTAATTGCATCGGAATTGAATACAAAAGGCACAATGCAGCCTTAAGTACAAGACGACTGACATTTCTTAGTGTCTATGTTTTGAGCCTTTCCTGTGAGACCAGTTTTAGATTCCAATGCTTCACTTCAGTTTGACTGTCTCAATTGCACCATTACATTGACTATGAAACACAGAAATTGCATCGGAATTAAATACAAAAGGCACAATGCCGAATTAAGTACAAGAAGACTGAGTTTTCTTACTGTCTATGCGTGAGCCGTTCCTGTGTCTCCAGTTTTGGATTTCGATGCACTACCGCAGCTTTACTGTATCCCTTGGACCTTCACATTGACGATGAAACACAAAAATTGCATCTGAATTAAATACATAAGGCACAATGCCGGCTTAAGTACAAGATGAGTGGGCCTTCTTACTGTCTATGATTTGAGCCATCCCTGTGAGACCAGTTTTTGATTCCGATGCGTCACTGTAGGATCACTGTATCCCTTGGACCTACACATTGACGATGAAACACAAAAATTGCATCTGAATTAAATACAAATGGCACAATGCCAACTTAAGTACAAGAAGACTGGCCTTTGTTAGTGTCTAAGTATCGAGCCTGTCCTGTGTCACCAGTTTTAGATTCCGTTGCACAACTGCACGTTTACCGTATCCTTGGACCTTCACATTGACGATGCAACCCAGAAAGTGCATCGTAATTAAATACAAAAGGCACAATGCCGAATTCAGTACAAGATGACTGAATCTTCTTACGGTCTATGTTTTGAGCCTGTCCTGCGAGACCACATTTAGATTGCGATGCTTCACTTAAGGTTTACTGTATTCCGTAGATCTTCACTTTGGCGATGAAACACAACAATTGCATCGGAATTAAATACAAAAGCCACAATGCCGACTTAAGTACAAGAAGACTGACTTTTCTTAGTGTCTATGTTTTGAGCTATCCCTGTGAGACCACTTTTATATTCCGATGCGTCACTCTAGGTTTACTGTGTCCCTTGGACTTTCACGTTGACGATGAAACAAAAAAATTGCGTGAGAAGTAAAAACAAAATGCACAATGCAGACTTAATTCGAGACGACTGACATTTCTTAGTTACTATGTTTTGAGACTTTTCTGTGGGACCAGTTTTAGATTCCAATGCTTCACTTCAGGTTGACTGAATCCCTTAGACCTTCACATTGTCGATGAAACACAGTAGTTGCATCAGAATTAAATACAAAAGGCACAATGGCGGCTTAAGTACAAGAAGAGTGAGCCTTCTTACTGTCTATGATTTGAGCCATCCCCATGACACCAGTTTTAGATTCCAATGCTTCACTTCAGGTTTACTGTGTCCCTTGGACCTTCACTTTCACGATGAAACACAAATATTGCGTCGGAATTAAATGCAAAAGCACAATGCCGAATTAAGTTCAAGAAGACTGAGTCTTCTTACCGTCTATGTTTTGAGCCTTTCCTGTGTCACCAGTTTTAGATTCCGATGCACAACAGCAGGTTCACTGTATCCCTTGTACCTTCACATTGACGATGAAACACAGTAATTGCATCGGAATTGAATACAGAAATCACAATGCCGACTTAAGTAGAGGAAGACTGACTTATCGTAGTGTCTATGTTTTGGGCCTTTCCTGTGTCACCAGTTTTAGATTCCGATGCACAACTGCACATTTACTGCATCACTTGGACCTTCAAGACGCGATGAAACACAGAAATTGCATCGGAATTAATTACATAGTGCACAATGCCGACTTAAGTAGAAAAAGTCTGAATTTTCTTGCTGTCTATGTTTTGAGGCTTCCCTGTGAGACCAGTTATAGATTCCGATGCCTCACGTCAGGTTTACTGTATACCTCGGACCTTCACATTGACGATGAAACAAAAGAATTGCATCCGAATTAAACACAAAAGTCACTATACCGACTTAGGCACAAGAAGACTGAGTCTTCTTAGTGTCTACGCTTTGAGCGTTTCCTGTGTCATCAGTTTTAGACTCCGATGCGACACTTGAGGTTTACAGTAACCCTTGGACCTCCACTTTGACGATGAAACACAAAATTTGCATCGGAATTAAATATAAAACGCACAATGCCGACATAAGTACAAGAGAGACTGACTTATCATAGTGTTTATTCTTTGAGCCTTTCCTGTGTCACCTGTTTTAGATTCCGTCGGACAACTGCAGGTTTACTGTATCCTTTGTACCTTCACATTGACGACGAAACACAGAAATTGCATCGGAATTAAATACAACAGGCACAATGCCGACTTAAGTACAGGAAGATCGTGTCTTTTTACTGTCTATGTTTAAGCCTTTCCTGTGAGACCAGTTTTAGAACCGATGCTTCACTTGAGGTTTACTGTATATCTTGGACCTTCACTTTAACGAAGAATCACAGAAATTGCATCGGAATTAAATGCAAAATGCACAATGCCGACATAAGTACAAGAGGACTGAGTCTTCTTACCATCTATGTTTTGAGCTTTTCCTGTGAGACCAGTTTTTTGGGCCGTTCCTGTGAAACCAGTTTTAGATTCAGATGCTTCAAATGAGGTTTACTGTATCCCTTGGACCTACACATTTACGATGAAACACTGAAATTGCGTCGGATTTAAATACATAAGGCACAATGCCGACTTAAGTACTAGAAGACCGTGTCCTCTTACCGTCTAAGTTTTGAGCCTTTCCTGAGAGACCAGTTTTAGATTTCGATGCTTCACTTCAGGTTTCCTGTACCCCTGGACCTTCACTTTGACGATGAAACACAACAATTGCATCGGAATTAAACACAAAACGCACAACGCCGAATTAAGTTCAAGAGACTGAATCTTCGGACGGTCTATGTTTTGAGCCTGTCTTGTGAGACCACTTTTAGATTCCGATGCTTCACATCAGGTTTACTGTATCCCTTAGACCTTCACTTTGTCGATGAAACACAATAATTGCATCGGGATTAAATACAAAAGGAACAATGCCGACTTAAGTACAGGAAGACTGACTTTTCTTAGTGTCTATGTTTTGAGCCTTTCCTGTGACACATGTTTTAGATTCCGATGCGCAACTGCAGATTTACTGCATCCCTTGGACCCTCACATTGACGATGAAACACACTAATTGCATCGGAATGAAATACAGAAGACACAATGCCGACTCAAGTACAAGAAGATTGCCTTTTCTTAGTGTCTCTATTATGAGCCTGTCCTCTGTCATCAGTTTTAGATTCCGATGCACAACGGCAGGTTAACTGTATCCCGTAGACATTCACATTGACGATGAAACACAAAATTTGCATCGGAAATAAATACAAAAGGCACAATGCCGACTTAAGTACAAGAAGACTGACATTTATTAGTGTCTATGTTTTGAGCCCTCCTTTTGAGAGCAGTTTTAGATTCCGATGTTTCACGTCAGGTTTACTGTATCCCTTGGACCTTCACATTGACGATGAAACTCTAAAATGGCATCAAAAATAAATACAAAAGGCACAAAACCAACTTAAGTACAAGAAGACTGAGTCTTCTTACTGTCTATGATTTAAGCCTTTCCCGTGTCACCAGTTTTAGATTCCGATGCACAACTGCTGGGTTACTGTATCCCTTGGACCTTCATTTGGACGATGAAACACATAAATTGCATCGGAATTAAATACAAAAGGCACAATGCCGGCTTAAGTACAAAAAGACTGGCTTTTCTTAGTGTATATGTTTTGAGCCTTTCCTACGTCCCCATTTTTAAATTCGGATGCCAACTGGAGATTTACTGTATCCCTTCGACTGTCACATTGACGATGAAACACAGAAATTGCATCGGAATTAAATACAAAAGGCACAATGCCGACTTAAGTACAATAAGTCTGCCTTTTCTTAGTGTCTATATTTCGAGACTGTCCTGTGTCACCAGCTTTAGCTTCCGATGCACAGCTGCAGATTTACTGTAACCCTTGGACCTTTAATTTGTCGATAAAACTCAAAAATTGCATCGGAATTAAATACAAAACGCACAATGCCGACTTAAGTACAGGAAGACTGACTTTTCATAGTGTCTATTTTTTAGACTTCTTCTGTGTCATCAGTTTTAGATTCCGTTGCATAACTGCAGGTATACTGTATCCTTTGTACCTTCACATTGACGACGAAACACAGAAATTGCATCGGAATTAAATACAACAGGCACAATGCCGACTGAAGTACAAAAAGACTGAGTCATCATACTGTCTATGTTTTGTGCCTTATCTGTGTCACCAGTCTTAGATTCCGATGCTTCACTTCAGGTTTACCGTATCCCTTGGACTTTCGCACTGACGATGAAACGCAACAATTGCATTGGAATTAAACACAAAAGGCACAATGCTGACTCAAGTATAAGCAGACTGACTTTTGTTAGTGTCTATGTTTTCAGCCTATCCTGTGTCACCAGTGTGAGTTTCCGAAGCACAACTGCAGGTTTACTGTATCCCTTGTACCTTCACATTGACGATGAAACACAGAAGTTGCGTCTGAATTAAATGCAAAAGGCACATTGGCGACTTAAGTACAAGAAGTCTGTGTCTCCTTCCTGTCTATGTTTGAGCCATTCCTGTGAGACCAGTATTAGATTTCGATGATTCACTTGAGGTTTACTGTATGCCTTGGACCTTCACTTTGACGATGAAACACAGAAATTGAATCGGAATTAAATGCAAAAGGCAAAATGCCGACGCATGTACAAGATGACTTACTTTTCTTGTTGTCTATGCTTTGAGCCGTTCCTGTGTCACCTGTTTGAGATTCCGATGCTCAACTGCAGATTTACTGCATCACTTGGACCTTCACTTTGACGATGAAACACAGAAATTGCATCGGAATTAAATACATAAGGCACAATGCCGACTTAAGTACAAGAGTACTGACTTTCATTAGTGTCTATGATTTAAGCCTTTCCTGTGTCACCAGTTTTAGATTCCGATGCACAACTGCCGGTTTACTGTATCCATTGGAACTTCGCATTCACGATTAAACACAAAAATTGCATCGGAATTAAATACAAAAAGCACAATGCCGACTTAAGTACAAGATGACTGAGTCCTCTTACTGTCTATGCTTCGAGCCTTTCCTGTGTCACCAGTTTCTGATTCCAATGCACAACTGCAGGTTTACTGTATCCCTTGTACCTTCACATTGACGATTAGAAACAGAAATTGCATCGGAAAGATATACAAAATGCACAATGCCGACTTAAGTACAAGAAGACTGCGTCTTCTTACCGTCTATGTTTTGAGCCTTACCGGTGAGACCAGTTTTAGATTCCAATGCTTCACTTAATGATTGCTGTATCCCTTGGACCTTCCCTTTGACGATGAAACACAAAAATTGCATCGGAATTAAATACAGAAGGCACAAGGGCGCCTTAAGTACAAGAGGACTGACTTTTCATAGTGTCTAAGTTCTGAGCCTTTCCTGTATCACCAGTTGAGATTCCGATGCACAACCACAAGGTTAGTGAATCCCTTGTACCTTCACATTGACGATGAAATACAGAAATTGCATCGGAATTAAACACAAAATGCACAATGCCGACTTAAGTACAAGAAATCTGTGTCTTTTTACCGTCTATGTCTGAGCCTTTCCTGTCAGACCAGTTTTTGATTCCAATGCACAACTGCAGATTTACTGTATCCCTTGGACCTTCACATTGACGATGAAACACTGAAATTGCATCGGAATTAAATACATAAGGCCAAATGCCGACTTAAGTACTAGAACACAGAGTCTTCTTACTGTCTATGGTTTGAGCCTTTCCTGTGTCACTAGGTTTAGATTCCGATGCACGACTGCAGGTTTACTGTATCCCTTGGGCCTTCACATTGACGATGAAACACAGAAATTGCATCGCAATTGATTACAAACGGCACAATGCCGACTTTAGTACAAGAAGACTGACTTTTCTTAGTGTCTATGTTTCCAGCCTTTCCTGTGTCACCAGTTTTTGATCCCGATGCACAACTGCAGACTTACTGTATCCCTTGGACCTTCACATTGACGATGAAACACAGAAATTGCATCAGCATTAAATACAACTGGCACAATGCTGACTTAAGTACAAAAAGACTGAGTCATCATACTGTCTATGTTTTGTGCCTTATCTGTGTCACCAGTCTTAGATTCCGATGCTTCACTTCAGGTTTACTGTATCCCTTGGACTTTCGCACTGACGATGAAACGCAACAATTGCATTGGAATTACACACAAAAGGCACAATGCTGACTCAAGTATAAGCAGACTGACTTTTGTTAGTGTCTATGTTTTGAGCCTATCCTGTGTCACCAGTTTGAGTTTCCGAAGCACAACTGCAGGTTTACTGTATCCCTTGCACCTTCACATTGACGATGAAACACAGCAGTTGCGTCTGAATTAAATGCAAAAGGCACATTGGCGACTTAAGTACAAGAAGTCTGTGTCTTCTTACTGTCTATGTTTGAGCCATTCCTGTGAGACCAGTATTAGATTCCGATGCCTCACTTGAGGTTTACTGTATACCTTGGACCTTCACTTTGACGATGAAACACAGAAATTGCATTGGAATTAAATACAAAGGGCATAACGCCGACTTAAGTAGAAGAAGACTGAGTTTTCTTGCTGTCTATGTTTTGAGCCCAACCTGTGAGACAAGTTTTAGATTCCGATGGTTCACGTCAATTTCACTGTATCCCATGGACCTTCGCATTGACGATGAAACACACGAATTGCATCGGAATTAAATACAAAACGCACAATGCTGCCTTAAGTACAAGATGACTGCGTCTTCTTACTGTCTACGTTTTGAGCCTTTCCTGTGTCACCAGCTTTAGATTCCGATGCTTCACTTCAGGTTCACTGTATCCCTTGGACCTTCACATTGACGATGAGACACAGAAATTGCATCGGAATGAAATACAAAAGGCACAATGCCGACATAAGTGCAAGAAATCTGTGCCTTCTTACCGTCCATGTTTTGAGCCTTTCCTGTGTGACCAGTTTTAGATATCGATGCTTCACGTCAGGTTTACTGTATCCCTCGGACCTTCACATTGACGATGAAACACTGAAATGGCAGCGGAAATAAATACAAGGGGCACAATGCGACTTAAGTACAAGAAAACTGACTTTTGTTAGTGTCTATGTTTTGAGCCTACCCTGTGTCACTAGGTTTAGTTTCCGATGCACAACTGCAGGTTTACTGTATCCCTTGGACCTTCACTCTGACGATGTAACACTGTAAGTGCATCGGAATTTAATACAAAAGGCACAATGCCGACTTAAGTACAAGAAGACTGAGTTTTCTTACTGTTTATGCTTTGGGCCTTCCCTGTAAGACCAGTTTTAGATTCCGATTCTTCACTTCAGGTTTACTGTATCCCTTGGACCTTCGCATTGACGATGAAACACAGAAATTGCATCGGAATTAAATACAAAAGGCACAATACCGACTTAAGTACAAGAAGACCGAGTCTTCTCACCGTCTATGTTTTGAGACTTTCCTGTGAGACCAGTTTTAGATTACGATGCTTCACTTGAGGTCTACTGTATACCTTATATCTTTACTTTGGCGATGAAACACAGAAATTGCATCGGAATTAAATGCAAATGGCACAATTCCGGCATAAGTACAAGAAGACTGAGTCTTCCTACCGTCTATGTTTTGAGCGTTTCCTGTTAGACCAGTTTTAAATTCCGATGCTCAACTGCAGATTTACCGCAACACTTGGACCTTGAGATTGACGATGAAACACAAAAATTGCATCGAAAGTAATTACAAAAGGCACAATGCCGACTTAAGTACAAGATGACTGACTTTTCTTGGTGTCTATGCTTTGAGCCTTTCCTGTGTCACCAGTTTAAGATTCCGATGCTCAACTGCAGATTTACTGCATCACTTGGACCTTCACATTGACGATGAAACACAAATATTGCATTTTTAACCAAATACAAAGGGCACAATGCCGACTTAAGTAGAAGAAGATTGAGTTTTCTTGCTGTCTATGTTTTGAGCCTTCTCTGTGAGACCAGTATTATAATTCGATGGTTCACGTCAATTTTACTGCATCCCTTGGATCTTCACATTGACGATGAAACAGAGAAATTGCCTAGGAATTAAATACAAAACGCACAATGCCGGTTTAAATACAATAAGACTGCGTCTTCTTACTGTCTACGTTTTGAGCCTTTCTGTGTAACCAGCTTTGGATTCCGATGCTTCACTTCAGGTTTACTGTATCCCTTGGACCTTCGGATTGACGATGAAACACAGACATTGCATCGGAATTAAATACAAAAGGCACAATGCCTACCCAAATACAAGAAGTCTGAGTCTTCTTACCGTCTATGTTTTGAGCCTTTCCTGTGAGACCAGTTTTAGTTTTCAATGCATCACTTCAGGTTTACTGTATCCCTTGGACTTTCACATTAATGATGAAACACAGAAATCGCTTCGAAATTAAATTCAAAAGGCACAACGCCGACTTCAGTAGAAGAAGATATGAGGTTTTTTGCTGTCTATGTATTGAGCCTTTATTTTCAGACCAGTTTTAGCTTCCAGTGCTTCACGTCAGGTTTATTGTATCCCTTGGACCTTCACATTGACGATGAAACCCAGTAATAGCATCTGAAATAAATTCAAAAGGCACAATGCCGAATTTGCACAAGAAGACTGACTTTTCTTTGTGACAATGTTGTGAGAGCTTCCTGTGAGAACAGTTTTAGATTCCGATGCTTCACGTCAGGTTTACTGTATCCCTTGGACATTCACTTTGACGATGAAACACAACAATAGCATCCGAATTAAATACAAAAGGCACAATGCCGACTTAAGTACAAGAAGACAGAGTCTTCTTACTGTCTATGGTTTGAGCCTTTCCTGTGTCACTAGATTTAGATTCTGATGCACGACTGCAGGTTTACTGTATCCCTTGGACCTTCCCAATGAAGATGAATCACAGGAATTGCATCGGAATCAAATACAAATGGCACAATGCCAACTTATGTACAAGAAGACTGCCTTTTCTTAGTGTCTAAATTTCGAGCCTGTCCTGTGTGACCAGTTTTAGATTCCGATGCAGAACTGCAGTTTTACTGTGTCCCATGGACCTTCAAATTGACGATGAAACACAGAAATTGCCTCGGAATCAAATACATAAGGCACAATGCCGACTTAAGTACAAGAAGAGTGAGCCTTCTTAGTGTCTATGATTTGAGCCATCCCTATGAGACCAGTTTTAGATTCAGATGCATCACTTCAGGTTTTCTGTATCCCTTGGACCTTCACTTTGACGATGAAACACAAAAATTTCATCGGAATTAAATACAAAAGGAACAAGGCCGCCCTAAGTACAAGAAGACTGACTTACCTCTGTGTCTGTGTTTGAGCCATTCCTGTGAGACCACTTTTAGATTCCAATGCTTCACTTCAGGTTGACTGTATCCCTTGGACCTTCACATTGACTATGAAACGCAACACTTGCTTCAGAATTAAACACATTAGGCACAATGCAGCCTTAAGTACAAGAAGACTGACATTTCTGAGTGTCTGCGTTTTTAGCCTTTCCTATGTCACCAGTTTTAGATTCCGATGCTATACTTCAGGTTAACTGTATCCTTTGGACTTTCACATTGACGATGAAAAGCAACAATTGCTTCGGAATGAAACCCATTAGGCACGAAGCTGACTTAAGTCCTAGAAGACTGACTTTTGTAAGTGTGTATGTTTTGAGATTATCATGTGTCACCAGTTTTAGATTCCGATGGACAACTGCAGATTTCCTGTATCCCTTGTACCTTCACATTGACAATGAAACACAGAAATTGCATCGGAATTAAATACAAAAGGCACAATGCAGACTTAAGTACCAGAGGACTGCCTTTTCATGGTGTCTATATTTCGAGCCTGTCCTGTGTCACCAGTTTTGATTCCGATGCACAACTGCAGGTTTACTGTATCCCTTGGACCTTCACATTGACGCTGTAGCACATAAATTTAATGGAAATTAAATACACAAGGCACAATGCCGGCTTATGTACAAGAACAGTGAGCCTTCTTACTGTCTATGATTTGGGCCATCCCTGTGAGACCAGTTTTAGCTTCCGATGCTTCACTTCAGGTTTACTGTATCCCTTGGTCCTTCACTTTGACGATAAAACACAAAAATTGCATCGGAATTAAAAAAAAAAAAAAAAGGCACCAGGGCGTCTTAAGTACAAGAAGACTGACTTTTCTTTGTGTCTGTGATTGAGATTCCGATGCACGACTGCCGGTTTACTGTAACCTTGGACCTTCACTCTGACGATGAAACACGGAAATTGCATCGGAATTAAATACAAAAGGCACAATGCCGAATTAAGTACAAGAAGACTGAGTCTTCTTACTGTCAATGCTTTGGGCCTTCCCTGTGAGACCAGTTTTAGATTCCGATTCTTCATTTCATATTTACTGTATCCCTTGGACATTCACTTTGACGATGAAGCACAAAATTAGCATCTGAATAAAATACTAAAGGCACAAGGTCGCCTTAAGTACAAGAAGACTGACTTTTCTTAGTGTCTATGTTTTGAGCCTTTCCTGTGTCACCAGTTTTAAAAATGCGTTGCACATGCAGGTTTACTGTATCCCTTGGGCCTTCACTTTGACGATGAAACACAAAAACTGCATCGGAATTGAAAAGAAAAGGCACAATGCCGACTTATGTACAAGTAGACTGAGTCTTCTTAACGTCTATGATTTGAGCCTTTCCTGAAAGAACAGTTTTAGATTCCGATGCTTCACTTCATGTTTACTGTATCCCTTGGACCTTCACATTGACGATGAAACACAGAAATTGCAGCGGAATTAAAAACAACAGGCACACGGCCGCCTTAAGTACAAGAAGACTGACTTTCCTTTGTGTCTGTGTTTGAACCTTTCCTGTGTCACCAGTTTTAGATTCCGATGCACGACTGCAGATTCACTGTATCCCTTGGACCCTCACATTGACGATGAAACACAGTAATTGAATCGGAAAGAAATACAAAAGCCACAATGCCGACTTAAGTACAAGAAGACTGGCTTTTCTTAGTGTCTATGCTTTGAGCTTTTCCTATGTCCCCATTTTTAGATTCCGATGCACAACTGGAGATTAACTGTTTTCCTTCGACATTCACATTGACGAAGAAACACAGAAACCGCATCGGAATTAAACACAAAAGGCTGAATGCCGACTTAAGTACAAGAAGACTGCCTTATCTTAGTGTCCATATTTCGAGCCTGTCCTGTGTCACCAGTTTTAGATTCCGATGCGCAACTGCAGGTTTACTGTATCCCTTGGACCTTCACTTTGACGATGAAACACAAAATTGTTTCGGAATCAAATACAAATGGCACAATGCCGACTTAAGTACTGGAATACTGACTTTTCATAGTGTCTCTGTTTTTAGCCTTTCCTGTATCCACAGTTTGAGATTCCGATGCACAACTGCAGGTTTGCTGTATCCCTTTGACCTGCACATTGACGATGAAACACAGAAATTGCATCGGAATTAAATAGAAAAGCAAAATGCCGACTTAAGTACAAGAAGATTGAATTTTCTTATTGTCTATGCATTGAGCATTTCCTGTGTCACCAGTTTGAAATACCGATGTTTATCTGCAAATTTACTGCATCACTTGGACCTTCACATTGACGTTGAAACATAGAAATTGCATTGGAATTAAATACAAAAAGGCACAATGACGACTTAAGTAGATGAAGACTGAGTTTTCTTGCTGTCTACGATTTGAGGCTTCCCTGTGAGACCAGTTTTAGATTCCGATGCTTCACGTCATTTTTACTGTACCCCTAGTACCTTCACATTGACGATGAAACACCGAAATTGCATCGGAATTAAATACAAAAGGCACAATGCCGACTTAAGTAATAGAAGACTGCGTCTTCTTACTGTCTATGTTTTGAGCCTTTCCTGTGTCACCAGCTTTAGATTCCGATGCTTCACTTCAGGTTTACTGTATCCCTTGGCCCTTCACTTTGTCGACGAAACACAGAAACTGCATCGGAATTAATTGCAAATGGCACAATGCCGACGTAAGTACAAGAAGTCTGAGTCTTCTTACCGTCTATGTTTTGAGCGCCTCCTGTGATACCAGTTTTAGACTTCGATGTTTCAGTTCAGGTTTACTGTATCCCTTGGACCTTCACATTCACGATGAAACACAGAAATTGAACCTGAATTAAATACAAAAGGCATAATGCCGACTTAAGTACAAGAAGACTGAGTCTTCTGACAGTCTATGGTTTGAGCCATTCCTGTGTCACCAGTTTTAGATTCCGATGCTCAACTGCAGATTTACTGCATCCCTTGGACCATCACATTGACGATGAAACACAGAAGTTGCATCGGAATTAAATCAACAGGCACAATGCCGACTTTAGTACAAGAAGACTGATTTTTCTTAGTGACTTTGCTTTGTGCTTTTCCTGTGAGACCAGTTTTAGATTCCGATGCTTCACTTGACGTTTACTGTATACCTGGGACCCTTACGTTGACGATGAAAGATAGAAATTGCATGGGAATGAAATACAAGAGGCACCATGCCGACTTGAGTAGAAGAAGCTTGAGTCTTCTTACCGTCTATGTTGTCAGTCTTTCCTGTGAGACCAGCTTTAGATTCCGTTGCTTCACTACCTGTTTACTGTATCCATTGGAAATTAACATTGACTTTGAAACGTGACAATTGCATCGGAGATAAACACAAAAGGCACAATGTGGACGTAATTACATGAAGACTGACGTTTGTTTGTGACTGTGTTTTGAGCCTTTTGTGTGTCTCCTGTTTAATATTCTGATGTGCAACTGCGGATTTACTGTATCCCTTGGACCTTCACATTGACGATGAAACACGGAAATTGCATCGGAATTAAATACATAAGACTCAATTCCGGCTTAAGTACAAGAAGAGTGAGCCATCTTACTGTCTATGATTTGAGCCATCCCTGTGAGACCAGTTTTAGATTACTATGTGTCACTTCAGGTTTACTGTATCCCTTTGGCCTTCATTTTGACAATGTACACAAAAATGTCATCGGCATTAAATACAAAAGCACAAGGCCGTCTTAAGTACAAGATGACTGACTTTTCATTGTTTCTGTGTTTGATCCTTTCTTTTGTCACCAGTTTTTGATTCCAATGCTTCCCTTCAGGTTGATTGTATCCCTTGGATCTTCGCTTAGAATATTAAACCCAAAACTGCATCGGAATTAAATACAAAACTCACATTACCGACTTAAGTACTAGAAGACTGAGTCTCCTTACTGTCTATGTTTTGAGCCTATCCTGTGAGACCAGTTTTGGAATCCGATACTTCACTTCAGGTTTACGATATCCCTTGGACCTGCACTTTGATGATGAAGCACAAATATAGGATCGGAATTGTATACAAAAGGCACAATGCCGACTTAAGTACAGGAAGACTGACTTTTCATAGTGCCTTTGTTTTGACCCTTTCCTGTGTCACCAGTTTGAGATTCCGATGCACAAGTGCAAATTTAATGTATCCCTTGGACCTTCACATTGACGATGAAACACAGAAATTGCATCGGAATTAAATACAAAGGGCACAATACCGACGTAAGTACAAGAGGACAGAGTCTTCTCACCGTCTATGATTAGAGCCTTTCCTATGTCACCAGTTTCAGAATCCGATGCTTCACTTCTGGTTTACTGTATCCCTTGGACCTTCACATTGACGATGAAACACAGAAATTGCATCGGAATTAAATACAAAAGGCACAATGCCGACATAAGTACAAGAAGTCTGAGCCTTCTTATCGTCTATGTTTTGAGCCTTTTCTGTGAGACCAGCTTTAGATTCCGTTGCTTCACTACGTGTTTACTGTATCCATTGGAAATTAACATTGACTTTGAAACGTGACAATTGCATCGGAGATAAACACAAAAGGCACAATGTCGACTTAAGTACATGAAGACTGACGTTTGTTAGTGTCTGTGTTTTGAGCCTTTTGTGTGTCTCCCGTTTAATATTCTGATGTACAACTGCGGACTTACTGTATCCCTTGGACCTTCACATTGACGATGAAATACAGAAATTCCTTCGGAATTAAATTCATAAGACTCAATGCCAGCTGAAGTACAAGAAGAGTGAGCCTTGTTACTGTCTATGATTTGAGCCATCCCTGTCAGACCAGTATTAGATTCCGATGCGTCACTTCAGGTTTACTGTATGCCTAGGACCTTTACTTTGTCGATGAAACACAAAAAATTCATCGGAATTAAATAAAAAAGGCACAAGGCCGCCATAGATACAAGAGGACTGACTTTCCTATGTGTCTGTGTTTGAGGATATCCTGTGACACCAGATTTAAATTCCGATGCACGACTGCAGGTTTACTGTATCCCTGGGCCCCCACTTTGACGATGAAACAAAGTAATTGCAACGGAATTAAATACAAAAGGCACAATGCAGACTTAAGCACAAGACGACTGACTTTTCTTAGTGTCTATGTTTTGAGCCTTTCCTGTGAGACTAGTTTATGTTACAATGCTTCACTTCAGGTTGACTGTATCCCTTGGACATTCACTTTGACTATGAATCACAGAAATTGCATCGGAATTAAATACAAATGGCACAATGCCGAATTAAGTACAGGAAGACTATGTCTTCTTACCGTCTATGTTTTGAGCCTTTCCTGTTAGACCAGATTTAGATTCCGATGCTTCACTTCAGGTTCACTGTATCCCTTGGACCTGCACACTGACTATGAAACGCAACAATTGCATCGGAATTAATCACAAAAGGCACAATGCCGACTTAAGTACAAGAAGACTGACATTTGTTAGTGTCTATGTTCTGAGCCCATCCTGTGTCGCCAGGTTTAGATTCCGATGCACAACTGCAGTTTTACTGTATCCCTTGTACCTTCATATTGACGATGAAACAAAGAAATTGCATCGGTGAGTAATACAAATGGCACAATGCCGACTTAAGTACAAGAAAACTGTGTTTTCTTAACGTCTATGATTTGAACCTTTACTGTGAGACCAGTTTTAGATTCCAATGCTTCACTTCAAGTTTACTGTATCACTTGGACCTTCACATTGACGATAAAGCACAGAAATTGCATCGGAATTAAATACAAAAGGCACAATGCCGAATTAAGCACAAGAAGACTGAGTCTCCTTACGGTCTATATTTTGAGCATTTGCTGTGAGACCAGTTTTATATACCGATGCTTCACTTCGGGTTTACTGTATTCCTTAGAACTTCACTTTGACGATGAAGCACATAAATTGCATCGGAATTAGATACAAAAGGCACAATGTCAACTTAAGTACAAGAAGACTTACTTTTCTTAGTGTCTATGCTTTGAGAATTTCCTGTGTCACCAGTTTTAGATTCCGATGTTCAATTGCAGATTTACTGTTTCCCTTGGATCATCACATTGACGATGAAACACAGAAATTGCACGGAATTAAATACAGAGGGCACAATGCCTACTTAAGTAGTGGAAGACTTAGTTTTCTTGCTGTCTACGTTTAGAGCCTTCCCTATGAGACAAGTTCCAGACTCCGATGCTTCACGTCAGATTTACTGTATCCCTTGGACCTTCTCATTGACGACGATACTCAGAAATTGCATCGGAATTAAATACAAACGGCACAATTCCGACTTAAGTACAAGAAGACTGAGTCTTCTCAGCTTCTATGTTTTGAGCCTTTCCTGTGAGACCAGTTTTAGATTCCAATTCTTCACTTCAAGTTTACTGTATCCCTTGGACCTTCACATTGACGATGAAACACAGAAATTGCATCGGAATCAAATACGAATTTCCCAACGCCGACTTAAGTACAAGAAGACTGACTTTTCATAGTGTCTATGCTTTGAGCCTTTCCTGTGTCACCAGTTTCAGATTCCGATGCACAAGTGCAGGTTTACTGTATCCCTTGGATCTTCACATTGACGATGAAACACAGTAAATGCATCGCAATAAAATACAAAACGCAGAATGCCGACGTAAGTACAAGAAGACTGACTTTTCATAGTGTCTATGTTTCGTACCTGTCCAGTGTGACCACTTTTAGATTCCGATGCACAACCGCAGGTTTACTGTATCCCTTGGACCTTCACATTGACGATAAAGCACAGAAATCGCATCGGAATTAAATACAAAAGGCACAATGCCGAATTAAGTACAAGAAGACTGATTCTCCTTACGTCTATGTTTTGAGCATTTGCTGTGAGACCAGTTTTATATTCCGATGCTTCACTTCGGGTTTACTGTATTCCTTAGAACTTCAATTTGACGATGAAGCACATAAATTTCATCGGAATTAAATACAAAAGGCACAATGTCAACTTAAGTACAAGAAGACTTACTTTTCTTAGTGTCTGTGCTTTGAGAATTTCCTGTGTCACCAGTTTTAGATTCCGATGTTCAACTGCAGATTTACTGTTTCCCTTGGATCATCATATTGACGATGAAACAAAGAAATTGCATCGGTGAGTAATACAAATGGCACAATGCCGACTTAAGTACAAGAAAACTGTGTCTTCTTAACGTCTATGTTTTGAACCTTTACTGTGAGACCAGTTTTAGATTCCAATGCTTCACTTCAGGTTTACTGTATCCCTTGGACATTCACTTTAACGATGAAACACAAAGATAACATCGGAATTAAATACCAATGGCACAACGTCGCCTTGAGGACTAGAAGATTGACTATTCTTAGTGCCCATGTTTGAGCCTCGCCGTGTCACCAGGTTTAAATTCCGATGCTTCACTACAGGTCTACTGTATCCCTTGGACCTTCTCTTAGACGATGAATCACAAAAATTGCTACGGAATTAAAAACAAAAGGCACAATGCCGACTTAAATAGAAGAGGACTGAGTTTTCTTGCTGTCTATGTCTGAGCCTCCCCTGTGAGACCAGTTATAGTTTCCGATGCTTCGCGTCAGGTTTACTGTAACCCTTGGACCTTCACATTGACGATGAAACAAGATGTTGCATCGGAATTAAATACAAAAGGGACAATGCCGACTGAAGTACAAGAAGACTGACTTTTCATAGTGTCTATGTTTCCAACATTTCCTGTGTTACCAGTTTTAGATTCCGATGCACAACTGCAGGTTTACTATATCCCCTGGACCTTCACATTGACGATGAAGCACAGTAATAGCCACGGAATGATATACAAAAAGCACAATGGCGACTTAAATACAAGAAGACTGACTGTTCATAGTGTCTATGTTTCGAACCAGTCCAGTGTCACCTGGTTTACATTTCGATGCACAACTTCATGTCTACTGTATCACTTGGATCTTCACATTGCCGATGAAGCACAGTAATTACATCGGATTTAAATACAAAAGGCACAATGCCGAATTAAGTACAAGAAGACTGACTTTTCTTAGTGTCTATGTTTTGAGCCTGTCCTGTGTCTTTAGTTTTTGATTCCGATGCACAACTGCTGGTTTACTGTATCTCTTGGGCCATCACATTGACGATGAAACACAGAAATTGCATCGGAATTATATACAAAAGGCACAATGCCGATTTTAGTACAAGAAGACTGATTCTTCTTACTGTCTATGCTCTGGGCGTACCCTGTGAGACCAGTTTGAAATTCCGATTCTTCACTTCTGGATTACTGTATCCTTTGGACATTCACTTTAACGATGAAACACAAATATAGCATCGGAATTAAATACCAAAGGCACAAGATCGCCTTAAGTACTGGAAGATTGACTTTTCTTCGTGTCTATGCATGAGCCTCTCCTGTGTCAGCAGTTTTACATTCCGATGCACGACTGCAAGTTTACTGTATCCCTTGGGCCTTCACTTTGACGATTAAACGCAGTAATTGCATCGGAATTAAATACAAGTGCACAATACCGGCTTATGTAAAAGAAGACTGACTTTTCTTAGTGCCTTTGTTTTGATCCTTTCCTGTGAGACCAGTTTCAGATTCCAATGCTTCCCCTCAGGTCTACAGTATCCCTTGGACCTTCACTTTGAAGATGAAACACTAAAATTGCATCGGAATTAAATATGAAAGGCACAATGCCGACTTAAGTACAAGAAGACTGATATTTCTTGCTGTCTGTGTTTGAGCCTTCCCTGTGAGACCAGTTTTAGATTCCGAAGTTTCATGTGAGGTTTACTGTATACCTTGGACTTTCACATTGTCGATGAAACACAAAAATTGGATCCGAATTAAATAGAAAAGGCACAATAAAGACATAAGTACAAGAAGATTGAGTCTTCTTACGGTCTGTGTTATGAGCGTTCCCTGTGTCACCAGTTTTAGATTCCGATGCTTCACTTCAGGTTTACTGTTTCCCTTACACCGTCACTTTGATGATGTAACACAAATATTGCATCTGAATTAAATACGAAAGACACAATGCCGACTTAAGTACAAGAAGACTGAGTCTTCCTAATGTCTATGTTTTGAGCCTTTCCTGTGAGACCAGTTTTAGATTCCGATGTTTGACTTCAGGTTTACTGTATCCCTTGCACATTCACATTAACGATGAAACACAAAAACAGCATCGAAATTAAATACTAAGGGCCCAATGCCGACTTATGTACATGAAGACTGACCTTTCTTAATGTCTATGTTTTGAGCCTTTCCTGTGAGACTAGTTTTAGATTCCAATGTTTCAGTACAGGTTTACTGTATCCCTTGGAACTTCACATTGACTTTGAAACACAGAAATTGCATCGGAAGTAGATACAAAATGCACAATGCCGACTTAAGTACAAGAAGACTGACTTTTCTTAGTGTCTATGTTTCCATCCATTCCTGTGCCAACAGTTTTCGGTTCCGATGCACAACTACAGGTTTACTGTATCCCTTGGACCTTCACATTGACGAAGAATCGCAGTAATTCCATCGGAATGAAATACAAAAGGCACAATGCCAACTTGAGTATAAGAAGACTGACTTGTCATAGTGTCTACGTTTCGAGCCTGTCTTGTGTCACTAGAATTAGATTCCGATGCACAACTGCAGGTTAACTGTATCCTGTGGACCCTCACATTGACGATGAAGCACAGAAATTGCAACGGAATTAAATAGAAAAGGCACAATGCCGAATCAAGTACAAGAAGACCGAGTCTTCTTACGGTCTATGTTTTGAGCCTTTGCTGTGAGACCAGTTTTAAATTCCGATGCTTCACTTCAGGTTTACTGTGTCCCTAGGACCTTCTTATTGACGATGAAACACAGAAATTGCATCGGAATCAAATACAAATTTCACAACGCCGACTTAAGTACAAGAAGACTGACTTTTCATAGTGTCTATGCTTTGAGCCTTTCCTGTGTCGCCAGTCTTAGTTTCCGATGCAAAACTGCCGGTTTACAGGATCCCTTGTACTTTCACACTGACGATGAAACAGAGAAGTTGCATCGGGATTGTATACAAAAGGCACAATGCCGACTTAAGTACAAGATGACTGTGTCTTCTTACCGTCTATGTTTTGTGCCTCCCTGTGAGGCCAGTTTTAGATTGATGCTTCACTTCAGGTATACTGTATGCCTTGCACCTTCACATTGACGATGAGACACAGAAATTGCACCGGAATTCAATACAAAAGGCACAATGCAGACTTAAGTACAAGAAGACTGAATTTTCTTACTGTCTATGTTTTGAGCCTTTCCTGTGTCATTAGTTTTAGATTACGATGCACAACTGCAATTTTACTGTATCCCTTGGACCTTCACATTGACGGTAAACCACAGAAATTGCATCGGAATTAAATACGAAAGGCACAATACCGAATTAAGTACAAGAAGACTGAGTCTTCTTACGGTCTATGTTTTGAACCTTTGCCGTGAGACCAGTTTTAGATTCAGTTGCTTCACTTCAGGTTTACTGTATCCCTTAGGACTTCACTTTGACGATGAAAAACATAAATTGCATCGGAATTAAATACAAATGGCACAATGCCGACTTATGTACAAGAAGCCTGAGTCTTCTTACCGTCTATGATTTGAGCCTTTCCTGTGAGACCAGATTAAGATTCCGATGCTTTACTTCAGGTTCACTGTATCCCTCGGGCCTTCATTGTGACGATGAAACACAAAAATTGCATCGGAATTAAAAACAAAAGGCACAATGCCGACTTAAGTACCAGCAGAATGACTTATCTTTGAGTCTATGTTTGGAGCCTATCCTGTAACACCCATTTCAGGTTCCGATGCACATCTGCAGTTATACTGTATCCATTGGACCTTCACATTGACGATGAAACAAAGAAATTGCATCGGAATTAAATAGAAAACGCACAATGCCGACTTAAGTACAAGAAGGCTGAGTCTTCTTTCTGTCTATTGTTTCAGCCTTTCCCGAGTCACCAGTTTTACATTCCGATCCACAACTGCAGGTTTACTGTATCCCTCAGGCCTTCTCATTTACAATGAAACACAGTATTTGCGTCGGAATTAAATACAGAAGGCACAATGCCGACTTACGTACAAGAAGACTGACTTTTCTTAGTGTCTATTCTTCGAGCCGGACCTGTGTCACCGGTTTTAGATTGTGATGCACAAATGCAAGTTTACTGTATCCCTTGGGCCTTCACATTGACGATAAGACACAGATATTGCATCGTAATTAAATACAAAAGGCACAATGCCGACATTAGTACAAGAAGATTGAGTGTTCTTACTGTCTTTGATTTGGGCCTTCCCTGTGAGACCAGTTTTCGATTCTGATGCTTCACTTCAGGTTTACTGTATTCCTTAGAACTTCACTTGGACGATAAAGCACATGAATTACATCGGAATTAAATACAAAAGGCACAATGCCAACTTAAGTACAAGAAGACTTATTTTTCTTTGTCTCTATGCTTTGAGCCTTCCTTGTGTCACCAGATTTAGATTCCGATGTTCAACTGCAAATTTACTGCATCCCTTGGACCATCACATTGACGATGAAGCACAGAAATTGCATCGGAATTAAACAGAAAACGCACAATGTCGAATTAAGTACATGAAGTCTGCGTCTTCTTACGGTCTATGGTTTGTGCCTTTGCTGTGAGACCAGTTTTAGATTCCGATGCTTCACTTCAGGTTTACTGTTTCCCTTGGCCTTTCACTTTGACGATGATACACAAAAATTGCTACGAAATTAAAACCAAAAGGCACAATGCCGACTTAAGTACAAGAAGACTGACTTTTCTTAGTGTCTATAATTTGAGCCTATCCTGTATCACTACTTTTAGATTCCGATGCACAACTGTAGTTTTACTGTATTTCGTGGACCTTCACATCGACGATGAAACACAGAAATTGCATCGGAATTAAATACAAAGGGCACAATGCCGACTTAAGAGGAAGAAGACTGACATTTCTTGCTGTCTATGTTTTGAGCCCCCCCTGTGAGACCAGCTTTAGATTGCGATGCTTCTCGTCAGGTTTACTGTATCCCTTGGACCTCCAAATTGACGACGAAAAACAGAAATTGCATCTGAGTTATAAACAAAAGGCACAATGCCGACTTAAGTACAAGAAGGCTGACTTTTCTCAGTGTCTATGTTTTGAGCCTATCCTGTTTCACCAGTTCTAGATTCCGATGCACAACTGCAGTTTTACTGTATCCCTTGGACCTTCACATTGACGATGAAACACTGAAATTGCATCGGAATTAAATGCGAAAGGCTTAATGCCGACGTAAGTACTAGAAGACTGAGTCTACTTACTGTCTATGCTCTGGGCAATCCCTGTGAGACCAGTTTTGGATTCCAATTCTTCACTTCAGGTTTACTGTATGCGTTAGACATTCACTTTAACGATGAAACACAAAGATAACATCGGACTTAAATACAAAAGGCACAACGTCGCCTTGAGGACTAGAAGATTGACTGTTCTTAGTGCCTATGTTTGAGCCTCGCCGTTGTCACCAGTTTTAGATTCCGATGCACGACTGCAGGATTACTGTATCCCTTGGGCCTTCACTTTGACGATGAAACACAGTACTTGCATCGGAATTAAATACAAGGGGCACAATGCCTGCTAATGTTCAAGAAGACTGACTTTTCTTAGTGTCTATGTTTTGAGCCTTTCCTGTGAGACCAGTTTTGATTCCAATGCTTCACTTCAGGTTAGCTGTATCACTTGGACCTTCAAGTTGACGATGAAACAAAGTAATTGCATCGGAATTAATACAAAAGGCACAATGCCGAATTAAGTACATGAAGACTGAGTCTTCTTACCGTCTATGTTTTGAGCCTTTCCTGTGGGACCAGTTTTAGGATCCGATGCTTCACTTAAGGTTTACGGTATCCCCTGGACCTGCACTTTGACGATAAAACACATAAATAGCGTCGGAATTAAATACAAAATTCACAATGCAGACTGAAGTACAAGAAGACTGACTTTTCTTAGTGTCAATTTTTTGAACCATTCCTGTGAACCAGTTATAGATTCCTATGCACAACTGCAGATTTACTGCATCCCTTGGACCATCACATTGACGATGAAACACAGATATTGCACCGGAATTAAATACAGAGGGCACAATGCCGACTTAAGTAGTGGAAGACTTAGTTTTCATGCTGTCTATGTTTTGAGCCTTCCCTGTGAGACCAGTTCTAGACTCCGATGCTTTACGTCAGATTTACTGTTTCCCTTGGACCTTCTCACTGACGACGATTCTCAGAAATTGCATCGGAATTAAATACAAACGGCACAATACAGACTTAAGTACAAGAAGACTGAATCTTCTCACCTTCTATGTATTGAGCCTTTAATGTGAGACCAGTTTGAGATTCCAATGCTTCACTTCAAGTTTACTGTATCACTTGGACCTTCACATTGACGATGAAACACAGTAATTGCATCGGAATGAAATACAAAAGGCACAATGTCGAATTAAGTACAAGAAGACTGACTTTTCTTAGTGTCTACGTTTCCAGCGTTTCCTGTGTCACCAGTTTTGGATTCCGATGCACAACTGCAGGTTTACTGTATCCCTTGGACCATCACATTGACGATGAAAGACAGAAATTGCATCGGAATTAAATACAAAGGGCACAATGCCGACCTAAGTAGGAGAAGACTGAGTTTTCTTGCCGTCTATGATTTGAGCCTTGCCTGTGAGACCAGTTTCAGACTGCGATGCTTCACGTCAGGTTTACTGTATCCCTTGGACCTTCACATTGACGATGAAACACTGAAATTGCATCGGAGTTAAATGCGAAAGGCTCAATGCCGACGTAAGTACTAGAAGACTGAGTCTACTTACTGTCTATGCTCTGGGCAATCCCTGTGAGACCAGTTTTAGATTCCAATTCTTCACTTCAGGTTTACTGTATGCGTTAGTCATTCACTTTAACGATGAGACATAAAGATAACATCGGAATTAAATACAAAAGGCACAACGTCGCCTTGAGGACTAGAAGATTGACTATTCTTAGTGCCTATGTTTGAGCCTCGCCGGTGTCACCAGTTGTAGATTTCGATACACGACTGCAGGATTACTGTATCCCTTGGGCCTTAACTTTGACGATGAAACACAGTATTTGCATCGGAATAAAATACAAAGGGCACAATCCCGGCTAATGTTCAAGAAGACTGACATTTCTTAGTGTCTATGTTTTGAGCCTTTCCTTTGAGACCAGTTTTGATTCCAATGCTTCACTTCAGGTTAGCTGTATCACTTGGACCTTCAAGTTGACGATGAAACAAAGTAATTGCATCGGAATTAATACAAAAGGCACAGTGCCGAGTTAAGTACATGAAGACTGAGTCTTCTTACCATCTATTTTTATGAGCCTTTCCTGTGAGACCAGTTTTAGATTGATGCCACACTTCAGGTTTACTCTATGCGTTTCACCATCACACTGACGATGAGACACAGAAATTGCATCGGAATTCAATACAAAAGGCACAATGCCGACTTAAGTATATGAAGTTTGAGACTTCTTACCGACTATGTTTTGAGCCTTCCCTTTGAGACCAGTTTTAGATTTCGATGCTTCACTTTATGTTTAATGTATCCCTTGGACCTTCAAATGTAGGATGAAACACAGAAATTGCATCGGAATTAAATACAAAATACCCAATGCCGACTTAAGTACAAGAAGACTGAGTCTTCTTACGGTCTATGTTTTGAGCGTTCCCTGTGTCACCAGTTTTAGATTCCGATTCTTCACTTCAGGTTTTACTGTATCCTTTAGACCTTCACTTTGACGATGAAACATAAATATTGCATCGGAATTAAATACGAAAGGCACAATGCCGACTTAAGTACAGGAAGACTGACTTTTCATAGTGTCTATGTTTTGATCCTTTCCTGTGTCGCCAGTTTTAGATTCCGATGCACAACTGTTGTTAACTGTATCCCTTGTACCTTCACATTGACGAAGACACACAGACATTGCATCGGAATGAAATACAAAAGGCATAATGCCGACTTAAGTACATGAAGACTAAGTCTTCTTAATGTCTATGTTTTGAGCCTTACCTGTGGGTCAAGGTTTAGATTCTGACGCTTCACTTCAGGTTTACTGTATCCCTTGGACCTTCACTTTGACGATGAAACATAAAAATTGCATTGGCGTTAAATACAAAAGGCACAATTCCGACTTAAGTACAAGACGCTGACTGTTCTTAGTGTCCATGTTTTGAGCCGTTCCTATGTCACCAGTTTTAGATTACGATGCTCAATTGCAGATTTATTGCATCACTTGGACCTTCACATTGACGATGCAGCACAGAAATTGCATCGGAAGTAAATACAAAAGGCACAATGCCGAATTAAGTACAAGAAGACTGAGTCGTCTTCCGGTCTATGTTGTGAGCCTTTGCTGTGAGACCAGTTCTAGATTCCGATGCATCACCTCAGGTTTATTGTATCCCTTAGGCCTTCACATTGACGATGAAACACATAAATTGCATCGAAATTAAATACAAATGGCACAATGCCGACTTAAGTAAAAGAAGATTGACTTTTCTCAGTGTCTATGTTTCGAGCCTGTCCTGTGTCAGCAGTTTTAGATTACGATGCACAACTGCAGGTTTACTGTATCCGTCGGACCTTCACATTGACGATGAAACACACAATTTGCATTGGAATTAAATACAAAAGGCACAATGCCGACTTTAGTACACGAAGACTGAGTCTTCTTACTGTCTATGCTCTGGGTCTTCCCTGAGGGACCAGTTTTAGATTCCGAGTCTTCACTTCAGATTTACTGTATCCGTTGGACATTCACATTAACGATGAAACAAAAAAATAGCATCTCAATTAAATGCAAAAGGCACAAGGTCGCTTTAAGTACTAGAAGATTGACTTCTCTTAGTGTCTATGTTTGATCCTTTCCTGTGTCACCAGTTTTACATTCGGATGCACGACTGCAGGTGTACTGTATACCTTGGGCCTTCACTTTGACGATGAAACAAAGTAATTGCATCGGAATTAAATACAACGGGCACAATGCCGGCTTATGTACATGAGGACAGACCTTTCTTAGTGTCTATGTTTTCAGCCTTTCCTGTGAGACCAGTTTTAGATTACGATGCTTCACGTCAGGTTTACTGGATCCCTTGGACCTTCACATTGACGATGAAAGACTGAAATTGCATCGGAACTAATACAAAAGGCACAATGCCGACTTAAGTACAGGAAGACTGCATCCTCTTACTGCCTATGCTTTGAGCCTTTTGTGTGTCACCAGCTTTTGATTCCGATGCACAACTGCAGGTTTACTGTATCCCTTGGACCTTCATATTGACGATGAAACACAGTAATTGCATCGGAATGACATACTAAAGCAAAATGCCGACTTAAGTAGAAGAAGACTAACTTTTCATAGTGTCTATGTTTCTAGCCTCTCATGTGTCACCAGTTTTAGATTCCGATGCACAACTGCTGGTTTACTGTATCCCTTGGACCTTCCCATTGACGATGAAACACAGAAATTGCATCGAAATTAAATACAAAATGCACAATGCCGACTTTAGTACATGAAGACTGAGTCCTCTTACTGTCTATCCTCTGGGCGTTCCCTGAGGGACTAGTTTTCGAATCCGATTCTTCACTTCAGGTTTACTGTATCCCTTGGACATTCACTTTAACGAAGAAACACAACAACAGCATCGGAATTAAATGCAAAAGGCACAAGGTTACCTTAAGTACTAGAAGATTGACTTCTCTTAGAGTCTATGTTTGAGCCTCTCCTGTGTCACCAGCTTTAGATTCCAATGCTTCATTCAGGGTTACTGTATCCCTTGGACCTTCACTTTGACGATGAAACACGGAAATTGCATCGGAATTAAATACAAAAGGCACAATACCAACTTAAGTATAAGAAGACTGAGTATTCGTACCGTCTATGTTTTGAGCCTTTACTGTGAGACCTGTTTCAGATTCCGATGCTTCACTGCATGTTTACTGTATCCCTTGGACCTTCACTTTGACGATGAAACACAAAAACTGCATCCGAATTAAATACGAAAGGCACAATGACGACTTAAGTACCAAAAGACTGACTTTTCATAGTGTCTATGTTTTGATCCTTTCCGGTGTCGCCAGTTTTAGATTCCGATGAACAACTGCAGGTTTACCGTATCCCTTGGACCTTCACATTGACGATGAAACACAGAAATTGCATCGGAATGACATACAAAAGCACAATGCCAACTTAGGTACAAGAAGATTAACTTTTCATAGTGTCTATGTTTCTAGCCTCTCATGTGTCACCAGTTTTAGATTCCGATGCACAACTGCTGGTTTACTGTATCCCTTGGACCTTCCCATTGACGATGAAACACAGAAATTGCATCGGAATTAAATACAAAATGCACAATGCCGACTTTAGTACAAGAAGACTGAGTCCTCTTACTGTCTATGCTCTGGGCCTTCCCTGAGGGACCAGCTTTCGATTCCGATTCTTCACTTCAGGTTTACTGTATCTCCTGGACATTCACATTAACGATGAAACACAACAACAGCATCGGATATAAATGCAAAAGGCACAAGGTTACCTTAAGTACTAGAAGATTGACTTCTCTTGGTGTCTATGATTTGAGCCTCTCCTGTGTCACCAGTTTTAGATTCCGATGCTCAATTGCAGGTTTACTGCATCCCTTGGAGTATCACATTGTCGATGAAACACAGAAATTGCATCGGAATTAAATACAAAGGCACAATGCCAACTTAAGTGGAAGAAGACTGAGTTTTCTTGCTGCCTATGTTTTGAGCCTTCCCTCTGAGGCAAGTTTTAGATCACGATGCCTCACGTCAGGTTTACTGTATCCCTTGGACCTTCACATTGACGATGAAACACTGAAATTGCATCGGAATTAAATACAATGGGCGCAATGCTGGCTTATGTACAAGAAGACTGACTTTTCTTAGTGTCTATGTTTTGAGCCTTACCTGTGAGACCAGTTTTATATTCCAATGCTTCATTCAGGGTTACTGTATCCCTTGGACCTTCACTTTGACGATGATACACGGAAATTGCATCCGAATTACATACAAAAGTCACAATACCAACTTAAGGATAAGAAGACTGAGTCTTCGTACCGTCTATGTTTTGAGCCTTTACTGTGAGTCCAGTTTTATATTCCGATGCTTCACTACATATTTACTGTATCCCTTGGACCTTCACATTGACGATGAAACACAGAAATTGCATCGGCATTCAATACAAAAGGCTCAATGCCGATTAAGTACAAGACGACCGCCTTTTCTTAGTGTCTATATTTCGAGCCTGACCTGTGTCACCAGTTTCAGACGCCGATGCACAACTGCAGGTTTACTGCATCACTTTAACCTTCACATTGACGATGAAAAACAGAAATTGCATCGGAATTAAACACAAAATGCCCAATGCCGACTTAAGTAAATGAAGACTGACTTTTCTTAGTGTCTATATTTCCAGGCTCTCCTGTGTCACCAGTTTTAGTTTCCGATGCACAACTGCAGGATTACTGTATCCCTTGGACTTTCACATTGCCGATGAAACACTGAAATTGCGTCGGAATGAAATACAAAAGGCATAATGCCGACTTAAGTACAAGAAGACTGAGTCTTCTTAATGTCTACGTTTTGAGCTTTTCCTGTGTGACCAGTTTTAGATTCCGACGCTTCAGTCCAGGTCTACTGTATCACTTGGACCCTCACTTTGTCGATGAAACACAAAAATTGCATCGCCGTTATATACAAAAGGCACATTGCCGACTTAAGTACAAGAGGCCTGACTTTTCTAAGTGTCCATTTTTGAGCCGTTCCTATGTCACCAGTTTTAGATTACGATGCTCAACTGCAGATTAACTGCATCACTTGGACCTTCACATTGACGATGAGACACAGAAATTGCTTTGGAATTAATTACAAAGGGCACAATGCCGACTTAAGTAGATGAAGACTGAGTTTTCTTTCTGTCTATGGTTTGAGCCTTCCCTGAGAGACCAGTTTTAGTTTCCGATGCTTCACGTCAGGTTTACTGTATCCACTGGGCCTTCACACTGACGAAGAAACATAGAAATTGCATCGGAATTAAATACAAAATGCACAATGGCGACTTAAGTACAAGAAGACTGACTTCTCATAGAGTCTATGTTTCGAGCCTGTCCTGTGTCACTAGTTTTAGAATCTGATGCACAGCTGCAGGTTTACTGTATCCCTTGGACCTTCACATTGACGATGAAGCACAGAAATTGCTTCGGAATTATATAGAAAAGGCACAATGCCGAATCAAGTACAAGAAGACGGAGTCTTCCTACGGTCTATGTTTTGAGCCTTTGCTGTGAGACCAGTTTTAGATTACGATGCTTCACGTCACTTTTTTTGTATCCCTTGGACCTTCAACGTGGCGATGAAACACAGTAATAGCATCGGAATTGAATACAAAAGGCACTATGCGGAATTATTACAAGAAGACTGACTTTTCTTATTGCCAATTTTGTGAGGCTTTCCTGTGGGATCAGTTTTAGATTCCGATTCTTTACTACAAGTTAACTGTATCCCTTGGACCTTCACATTGACGATGAAGCACAGAAATTGCATCGGAATTATATACAAAAGGCACAATGCCGACTTAAGTACTAGTAGACTGAGTCCTCTTACCATCTATGTTTTGAGCCTTTACTGTGAGACCACTTTTAGATTCCGATGCTTCACGTCAGGTTTACTGTATCCCTTGGACATTCACTTTGATGATGAAACCCAGAAGCTGCATCAGAATTAAATAAAAAGGCACAATACCGATTTAAGTACAAGATGATTGCGTCTTCTTAGTGTCTATGCTTTGAGCCTTAACTTAGTCACCAGTTTTAAATTCAGATGCACAACTCTAGGTTTACTGGAGCCCTCGTACTTTTACACTGACGATGAAACACAGACATTGCATCGGAATTAAATACAGAATGCCCAATGCCGACATAAGTACAAGAAGACTGACTTTTCTTACTGTCTATGAATTGCGCTTTTGCTGTGTCCCCATTTTTAGATTCCGACGCACAACTGAAGATTTACTAAATACCGTCGACCCTCACTTTGACGATGAAACACAGAAATTGCATCGAAATTAAATACAAAAGGCACAATGCCGACTTAAGTACAAGATTTCTGAGACTTCTTACCATCTATGTTTGAGCCTTTCCTGTGTCACGAGCTTTAGATTCCGATGCTTCACATCAGGTTTACTGTATCCCTTGCAACTTCACATAGACGATGAGACCCAGAAATTGCATTGGAATTAAATACAAAATGCCAAATGCCGACATAAATACAAGTAGACTGACTTTCCTTAGTGTCCATGTTTCCAGCCTTTCCTGTGTCACCAGTTTTAGATTGCGATGCACAACTGCAGGTTTTTCTGTATCCCTTGGACCTACACATTGACGATGAAACACAGAAATTACATCGGAATTAAATACAAAATGCACAATTCCGAATTAAGTACTAGAAGACTGAGTCTTCTTACCGTCTATGATTTGAGCCTTTCCTGTAAGACCAGTTTTAGTTTCCGATGCTTCACTTCAGGTTTAATGTATCCCTTGGACCTTCACATTTACGATGAAACACAGAAATTGCATCGGATTAAATACAAAATGTCCAATGCCGACTTAAGTAAAAGAAGATTGATATTTCCTAGTGTCTATGTTTCCTGCCTTTCCTGTGTCACCAGTTTTAGTTTCCGATGCAGAACTGCACGTTTACTGTATCCCTTGGACCTTCACATTGACTATGAAACGCAGAAATTGCATCGGAATTAAGTACAAAATGCACAATGCCGACATAAATACAAGAAGACTGACTTTCCTCAGTGTCCATGTTTCCAGCGTTTCCTGTGGCGCAGTTTTAGTTCCCAATGCACAACTGCTGGTTTTCTGTATCCCTTGGTCCTTCACATTGACGATGAAACACAGAAAATACATCGGAATTAAATACAAAAGGCACAATGCCGACTTAAGTACTAGAAGACTGAGTCTTCTTACCGTCTATGTTTTGAGCCTTTTCAGTGAGACCAGTTTTAGATTCCGATGCCTCACTTGAGGGTTACTGTATACCTTGGACCTTCAATTTGACGATTTAGACAGAAATTGCATCGGAATTAAATACAAAAACACAATGCCGACATAATACAAGAAGACTGAGTCTTCATACCATCTATGTTTTGAACCTTTCCTGTGATACCGGTTATAGATTCCGATGCTTCTCTTCGGGTTTACTGTATTCCTTGGACCATCACATTGACGATGAAACGCAACAATTGCATCGGAAATAAACACAACAGGTACAATGCCGACATAAGTACAAGAAGGCTGACTTTAGTTAGTGTCTATGTTTTGAGCCCATCGTGTGTCACCAGTTTTAGATTCAGATGCACAACTGCAGTTTTTCTGTATCCCTTGTACCTTCACATTGACGATGAAACACAAAAATTGCATCGGAATTAAATACAAAAGGCACGGCGCCGACTTAAGTACTAGAAGACTGTGTCTTCTTACCGTCTATGTTTTGAGACTTTCCTGTGAGACCAGTTTTAGATTCCAAAGCCTCACTTCATGTTTACTGTGTCCCTTGGACCGTCCCTTTGACGATGAAACACAGAGATTGCATCGGAATTAAATACAAAAGGCACAATGCTGACTTAAGTACTAGAGGACTAAGTCTTCTTGTAGTCTATGTTTTGAGCCTTTCCTGTGAGACCGGCTTTTGAGTCCGATGCTTGACTTCAGGTTTTCTGTATCCCTTGGGCCTTCACATTGACGATAAAACGCAACAATTGCATGGGAATTAAACACAAAAGTCACAATGCCGATTTAAGTACAAGAAGACTGACTTTTGTTAGTGTCTATGTATTGAGCCTATTCTGTATCACTAGTTTTAGATTCCGATGCACAACAGCAGTTTTACTGTATCCCTTGTATCTTCACTTTGACGATGAAACACAGAAATTGCGTTGGAGTTAAATTCCAAAGCGCAATGGCGACTTAATTACAAGAAGGCTGAGTCTTCTTTCCGTCTATGTTTTGATACTTTTCTGTGAGACCAGTTTTAGATTCCGATGCTCACTTGAGGGTTACTGTATCCCTTGGACCTTCACTTTGACGATGAAACGCAACAATTGCATCGGAATTAAACACAAGAGACACAATGCCAACTTAAGTACAAGAAGAGTGACTTTTGTTAGTGACTATGTTTTGAGCCTTTCCTGTGGCACCAGTTTTAGATTCCGATGCACAACTGCAGGTTTACTGTATGCCTTAGACCTTCACATTGACGATGAAACACAGAAATTGCATCGGAATTAAATACAAAAGGCACAATAATTACTTAAGTACAAGAAGACTGCGTCTTCCTACTGTCTATGTTTTGAGCCTTTCCTGTGTCACCAGTTTTAGATTCCGATGCACAACTGCAGGTTTACTGTATCCCTTGGACCTTCACATTCACGATGAAACACAGAAATTGCATCGGAATGAAATACGAATGGCACAATGCCGACTTAAGTACTAGAACACTGAGACTTTTTACCGTTTATGTTTTGAGCCTTTCCTGTGAGACAAGGTTTGAATTCCGATGCTTCACTTCAGGTTTACTGTATCCCTTGGACAATCACTTTGTCGATGAAACACAAAAAGTGCATCCGAATTAAACACAAAAGGCACAATAAAGACTTAAGTACAAGAAGACTGAGTCTTTCTAGTGTCTATGATTTGAGCGTTTCCTGTGTCACCAGTTTTAGATTGCGATGATTTACTTCAGTTTTACTGTAACCCTTGGACCTTCATTTCGACGATGAAACACAATAATTGCGTCGGAATTAAATACAGAAGGCACAATGCCGTTTTCAGTACAAGATGTCTGAGTCTTCTTACTGTCTATGTTTTGAGCATTTCCTGTGAGACCAGTTTTGGATATCGATGCTTCGCTTCAGGTTTAATGTATCCCTTGGACCTGTACTATGACGATGAAACACAGAAATTGCTTCGGAATTAAAAACAAAATGCCTAATGCCGACTTAAGTACAAGAAGACTGACTTTATCTTAGTGCCTATGTTTCCAGCCTATCCTGTGTCACTAGTTTTTAGTTTCAGATGCACAACTGCAGTTTTACTGTATCCCTCGTACCTTCTCATTGACGATGAAACACAGAAATTGCATCGGAATTAAATAAAAAATGTACAATGCCGACTTAAGTACAAGAAGACTGTGTCTTCTTACGGTTTACGTTTTGAGACTTTCCTGTGAGACCAGTTTTAGATCAATACCTCACTTCATGTTTACTGTATCCCTTGGACCGTCACTTTGACGATGAAACACAGAAATTGCGTCGGAATTAAATACAAAAGGTACAATGCCAACTTAAGTACAAGAAGACTGAGTCTTATACCGTCTATGATTTTAGCCGTTCCTGTGAGACCAGTTTTAGAATCCGATGCTCACTTCATGTTTACCATACCCCTTGAACCTTCACATTGACGATGAAACACAGAAATTGCATCGGAATTAAATACAAAATGCACAATGCCGACTTAAGTACAAGTCGACCGCCTTTTCTTAGTGTCAATATTTCGAGCCTGTCCTGTGTCACCAGTTTTAGATTCTGATGCACAACTGCAGTTTTACTGTATCCCTTGTACCTTCACATTGACGATGAAACACAGAAATTGCATCGGAATTAAATACAAAAGGCACAGTGCCGACTTACGTACTAGAGGACTAAGTCTTCTTATAGTCTATGTTTTGAGCCTTTCCTGTGAGACCGGCTTTAGAGTCCGATGCTTCACTTCAGGTTTTCTGTATCCCTTGGACCTTCACACAGACGATGAAACGAAACAATTGCATGGGAATTAGACACAAAAGTCACAATGCCGATTTAAGTCAAGAAGACTGACTTTTGTTAGTGTCTATGTTTTGAGCCTATTCTGTGTCACCAGTTTTAGATTTCGATGCACAACAGCAGTTTTACTGTATCCCTTGTATCTTCACTTTGACGATGAAACACAGAAATTGCATTGGAATTAAATTGCAAAGCGCAATATTGACTTAATTACAAGAAGACTGAGTCTGCTTTCCGTCTATTTTTTGGTCCTTTTCTGTGAGACCAGTTTTAGATTCCGATGCTCACTTGATTGTTACTGTATCCCTTGGACCTTCACTTTGACGATGAAACGCAACAATTGCATCGGAATTAAACACAAGAGACACAATGCAAACTTAAGTACAAGGAGACTGACTTTTGTTAGTGACTATGTTTTGAGCCAATCCTGTGTCACGAGTTTTAGATTCCGATGCACAACTGCAGGTTTACTGTATCCCTAGGACCTTCACATTCACGATGAAACACAGAAATTGCATCGGAATGAAATACAAAAGGCACAATGCCGACTTAAGTACTAGAAGACTGAGTCTTTTTACCGTCTATGTTTTGAGCCTCTCCTGTGAGACCAGATTTCGTATCCGATGCTTCTCTTCCGGTTTACTGTAACCCATGGACAATCACTTTGTCGATGAAACACAAGAAGTGCATACGAATTAAACACAAAAGACACAATAAAGACTTAAGTACAAGAAGAGTGAGTCTTCTTAGTGTCTATGACTTGAGCGTTTCCTGCGTCACCAGTTTTAGATTGCGATGATTTACTTTAGGTTTACTGTAACCCTTGGACCTTCATTTTGACGATGAAACACAATAATTGCATCCCAATTAAGTACAGAAGGCACAATGCCGACTTCAGTACAAGATGTCTGAGTCTTCTTACCGTCTATGTTTTGAGCCTTTCCTGTGAGACCAGTTTTAGATTTCGATTATTCGCTTCAGGTTTAATGTATCCCTTGGACCTGTCCTTTGACGATGAAACACAGAAATTGCTTCGGAATTAAATACAAAATGCCCAATGCCGACTTAAGTACAAGAAGACTGACTTTTTATTAGTGTCTATGTTTCCACGCTATCCTGTGTCACCTGTTTTAGTTTCAGATGCACAACTGCAGGTTTACTGTATTCCTTGGACCTTCACATTCACGATGAAGCACAGAAATTGAATCGGAATTAAATACAAAACGCACAATGCTGACTTAAGTACAAGAAGACTAACATTTCATAGGGTCTTTGCTTTGAGCCTTTCCTGTGTCACCAGTTTTAGATTCCGATGCACAACTGCAGTTTTACTGTAGCCCTTGTACCTTCACATTGACGATGAAACACATAAATTGCATCGGAATTAAGTAAAAAATTTACAATGCGGACTTAAGTACAAAAAGACTGTGTCTTCTTACCGTTTACGTTTTGAGACTTTGCTGTGCGACCAGTTATAGATCAATGCCTCAGTTCATGTTTACTGTATCCCTTGGACCGTCATTTTGACGATGAAACACAGAAATGGCATCGGAATTCAATACAAAAGGCACAAAGCCAACTTAAGTACAAGAAGTCTGGGTCTTCTTACCGTCTGCAATTTGAGCCATTCCTGTGAGACCTGTTTTAGAATCCGATGCTCAATTCATCTTCACCGTATCCCTTGAACCTTCACATTGACGATGAAACACAGAAATTGCATGGGAGTTAAATACAAAAGGCAAAATGCCGACTTAAGTTAAAGAAGACTGAGTCTTCTTACCGTCTATGTTTTGTGTCTTCCTGTGACATCAGTTTTAGATTGATACTTCGATTCAGGTTTACAGTATGCCTTGGACCTTCACTTTGACGATGAAACACAGAAATTGCATCGGAATGAAATACAAATGGCACAATGCCGACTTAAGTACTAGAAGACTGAGTCTTTTTACCGTCTATGTTATGAGCCTTTCCTGTGAGACCAGGTTTGTATTCCGATGCTTCACTTGAGGTTTACTGTATCGCTTGGACAATCACTTTGTCGATGAAACACAAAAAGTGCATCCGAATTAAACACAAAAGGCACAATAAAGACTTAAGTGCAAGAAGACTGAGTCTTCCTAGTGTCTATGATTTGAGCGTTTCCTGTGTCACCAGTTTTAGATTGCGATGATTTACTTCAGGTTTACTGTAACCCTTGGACCTTCATTTCGACGATGAACACAATAATTGCATCGGAATTAAATTCAGAAGGCACAATGCCGTTTTCAGTACAAGATGTCTGAGTCTTCTTACTGTCTATGTTTTGAGCCTTTCCTGTGAGACCAGTTTTAGATTTCGATGCTTCGCTTCAGGTTTAATGTACCCCTTGGACCTGTACTTCGACGATGAAACACAGAAATTGCTTCGGAATTAAATACAAAACCACAATGATGACTTAAGTTCAAGGAGACTGAGTCTTCTTACCGTCTATGTTGTGAGCCATTTCTGTGAGAATGGTTTTAGATCCCGATGCTTCACTTGAGGGTTACTGTATCCCTTGGACCTTCACTTTGACGATGAAACGAAACAACTGCAACGGAATGAAACACAACAGGCACAATGCCACCACTTTTAGATTCCGATGCACAACTGCAGTTTTACTGAATCCCTTGTACCTTCACATTGACGATGAAACACAGAAATTGCATCGGAATTAAATAAAAAATGTACAATGCCGACTTAAGTACAAGAAGACTGAGTCTTCTTACCGTCTATGATTTTAGCCATTCCTTTTAGACCAGTTTTAGAATCCGATGCTCACTTCATGTTTACCGTACCCCTTGAAACTTCACATTGGCGATGAAACACAGATATTGCATCGGAATTAAGTACAAAAGGCACAATGCCGACTTAAGTACTAGAAGACTGTGTCTTCTTACCGTCTATGTTTTGTGTCTTCCTGTGACACCAGTTTTAGATTGATGCTTCACTTCAGGTTTACAGTATGCCTTGGAACTATTCTTTGACGATGATACGCAGAAATTGCATCGGAATTGAATACCAAAGGCACAGTGCCGACTTAAGTACAAGAAGACTGAGTCTTCTTACCGGCTATGTTTTGGGCCTTTTCTGTGTCACCAGCTTTAGATTCCGATGCTTCACATCAGGTTTACTGTAATCCTTGGAGCTTCACATTGACGATGATACAGAGAAATTGCATCAGAATTAAATACAAAATGCCCAATGCCAACTTATGTACAAGAAGACTTATTTGTCTTAGTGTCTATGATTCCAGTCTTTCCTGTGTTACCAGCCTTAGATTCCGATGCACAACTATAGGTTTACTGTATCCCATGGACCTTCACATTGACGATGAACCACAGAAATTGCATCGGAATTAAATACAAAAGGCACAATGCCGACTTAAGTAAAAGAATATTGATATATCCTAGTGTCTATGTTTCCTGCCATTCCTGTGTCACCAGTTTTAGTTTCCGATGCACAACTGCAGGTTTACTGTATCCCTTGGACCTTCACATTGACTATCATACACAGAAATTGCATCGGAATTAAGTACAAAATGCACAATACCGACTTAGGCACAAGAGGACGGAGTCTTCTCAGTGTCTATGTTTAAGCATTTCCTGTGTCACCTGTTTTAAATTCCGTTGCTTCACTTCAGGGTTACTGTATCCCTTGGACCTTCACTTTGACGATGAAACACAGAAATTGCATCGAAATTAAATACAAAATGCCCAATGCCGACATAAATACAAGTAGACTGACTTTCCTTAGTGTCCATGTTTCCAGCCTTTCCTGTGTCACCAGTTTTAGTTTCCGATGCACAACTGCTGTTTTCTGTATCCCTTCATTCCTTCACAATGACGACGAGTCACAGAAATTACATCGGAATTAAATACAAAATGCACAACTGCGAATTAAGTACTAGAAGACTGGGTCTTCTTACCGTCTCCGATTTGAGCCTCTCCTGTAAGACCAGTTTTAGTTTCCGATTCTTCCTTCAGGTTTAATGTATTCCTTGGACCTTCACATTTACGATGACACACAGAAATTGCATCGGATTAAATACAAAATGCCCAATGCCGACTTAAGTAAAAGAAGACTGATATTTCCTAGTGTCTATGTTTCCTGCCTTTCCTGTGTCACCAGTTTTAGTTTCCGATGCACAACTGCAGGTTTACCGTATCCCTAGGACCTTCACATTGACTATGAAACACAGAAATTGCATCGGAATTAAATACGAAATGCACAATGCCGACATAAATACAAGAAGACCGACTTTCCTCAGTGTCCATGCTTCCAGCGTTCCCTGTGTCACCAGTTTAGGTTCCCAATTCACAACTGCTGGTTTGCAGTATCCCTTGCTCCTTCACATTGACGATGAAACACAGAAAATACATCGGAATTATATACAACAGGCACAATGCCGACTTAAGTACTAAAAGACTGAGTCTTCTTACCGTCAATGTTTTGAGCCTTTTCAGTGAGACCAGTTTTAGATTCCGATGCCTCACTTGAGGGTTACTGTATACCTTGGACCTTCAATTTGACGATTTAAGACAGAAATTTCATCGGAATTAAATACAAAAACACAATGCCGACTTAAATACAGGAAGACTGAGTCTTCTTACCGTCTATGTTTTAAGCCTTTCCTGTGATACCGGTTATAGATTCCGATGCTTCTCTTCGGGTTTACTGTATTCCTTGGACCTTCACATTTACGATGAAACGCAACAATTGCATCGGAAATAAACACAACAGGTACAATGCCGACATAAGTACAAGAAGGCTGACTTTTGTTAGTGTCTATGTTTTGAGCCCATCGTGTGTCACCAGTCTTAGATTCCGATGCACAACTGCAGTTTTACTGTATCCCTTGTACCTTCACATTGACGATGAAACACTGAAATTGCATCGGAATTAAATACAGAAGCCACAATGCCGACAGAAGTACAAGAGGACTGAGTTTTCCTAGTGTCTCTTTTTTGAGCCTTTCCTGAGAGACCAGTTCTAGATTCCGATGCTACACTTCAGGTTTACTGTATTCCTTGGATCTTCACATTCACGCTGAAACACAGAAGTTGCATCGGAATTAAATACATATGGCGCATTGCTGACCTAAGCACAAGAAGATTAAGTTTTCTTACTGTCAATGTTTTGAATCTTCCCTGTGAGACCAGTTTTGAATTCCGATGCATCACTACAGGCTTACTCTATCCCTTGGACCTTAACTTTGACGATGAAATGCAACAATTGCATCGGAAATAAATACTAAAGGCACAATGCCGACTTAAGTACAAGAGGATTGACTTTTCTTAGTGTCTATGTTTCGAACCTGTACTGTGTCACCACTTTTAGATTCCCATGCACAACTGCAGGTATACTGTATCCCTTGGACATTCACATTGACGATGACGCACAGAAATTGCATCAGATTTAAATACAAAAAGCCGCAATGCCCACTTAAGTACAAGAAGACTGCATCTTGTTACTGTCCATGCTTTGAGCCTTCCCTGTGAGACCAGATTTAGATTCGGAAGCTGCATGTCAGGTTTACTGTATCCCTTGGACCTTTACAGTGACGATGAAACACTGAATTCGCATCGGAATTAAATACAAAAGCCACAATGCCGACTTAAGTACAAGAAGACTGAGTCTTCTTATTGTCTATATTTTTAGCCTTTCCTGTGTCACCAGCTTTAGATTCCGATTCTTCACTCCAGGTTTACTGTATCCCTTGGACCTTCACATTGACGATGAAACACAGAAATTGCATCGGAATTAAATAGAAAAGGCACAATGTCGACATAAGTACAAGAAGACTGACTTTTCTTAGCGTCTATGATTTTAACCTTTCCTGTGAGACCAGTTTTAGAATCCAATGTTTCACGTCGGGCTTACTGTATCCCTTGGACTTTCACTTTGACGATGAAACACTGAAATTGCATCAGAATTAAATACAAAAGGCACAATGCCGACGTAAAATCATGAAGACTGTGTCTTCATACCGTCCATGATTTGAGCCTCTCGTGTGAGACCAGTTCTAGATTCCGATGCTTCACTTCAGGTTCACTGTATCCCTTGGACCTTCACTTTGACGATGAAACACAGAAATAGCATCGGAATTAAAAACAAAAGGCACAATGCCGACGTAAAAACATGAAGACTCAGTCTTCTTACCGTCTATGATTTGAGCCTTTCCTGTGAGACCAGTTTTACATTCGGATGCTTCACTTCAGGTTTACTGTATCCCGTGGACCTTCACTTTCACGATGAAACACAGAAATTGCATCGGAATTAAATACGAAAGGCACAATGCTGACTTAAGTACAAGAAGACAGAGTCTTCTTGCCGTCTATGTTTTCAGCCTTATCTATGCGGCCAGATTTACATTCCGATGCTTCACTTCATGTTTACTGTATCCCTAGGACCTTCACTCTCACGATGAAACACAAATATTGCATCGGAATTAAATACAAAAGGCACAATGCCGACTTTAGTACAAGAAGATTGAGTCTTCTCACTGTCTAAGTATTGAGCAGTCCCTATGAGTTCTGTTTTAGAATCCGAAGCTTCGCTTAAGGTTCACAGTATCCCATGGACCTTCACATTAATGATGCAACACAGAAATTGCATCTGAATTAATTACAAAAGGCACAAGGCCGACTCAAGTACAAGAAGACTGGGTCTTTTTACTGTCTATATTTTGAGCCTTTCCTGTGTCACCAGCTTTAGATTCCGATGCTTCACTTCAGGTTTACTGTGTCCCTTGGACCTTCACATTGACGATGAAACACAGAAATTGCATCTGAATCAAATACAAAAGGCACAATGCCGACATAAGTACAAGAAGACTGGGTCCTCTTACTGTCTATAATTTGAGCCTTTCCTGTGTCACCAGTTTTAGATTCCGGAGCTACACGTCAGGTTTACTGTATCCCTTGGACCTTCACATTGACGATGAAACACTGAAATTGCAGCTGATTAAAAACAAAAAGCACAAAGCAGACTTAAGTACTGAAGACTGACTATTCTTAGTGAACCAGTCCTGTGTCACCAGTTTTAGATTCCGGTGCACAACTGCAGGTTTACTGTATCCCTTGGACCTTCACTTCACTTCCACGATGAATCACAAACATTGCATCGGAATTAAATACAAAAGGCACAATGACGACATAATTACAAGACGACTGACTTTTCTTACTGTCTATGATTTGAGCCTTTCCTGTGAGACCAGCTTTAAATTCGGATGCTTCACTTCAGGTTTACTGTATCCCGTGGACCTTCACTTTGACGATGAAACACAGAAATTGCATCGGAATTAAATACGAAAGGCACAATGCCGACGTAAGTACAAGAAGACTGAGTCTTCTTACCGTCTATGTTTTCGGCCTTTCCTATGTGGCCAGATTTAGATTCCGATGCTTCATTTCATGTTTACTGTATCCCCTGGACCTTCACTTCACTTCCACGATGAATCACAAACATTGCATCGGAATTAAATACAAAAGGCACAATGCCGACTTAAGTACAAGAGGACTGACTTTTCCTAATGTCTATGATTTGACCCTATCCTGTGAGACCAGTTTTAGATTACAATTCTTCACTTCAGGCTTTCTGTATCCTTTTGACGTTCACTTTGACGATGAAACAGAGATATTGCATCGGAATTAAATACAAAAGGCACAATGCCGACTTAAGTCCAAGTAGACTGGGTCTTCTTACTGTCTATATTTTGAGCCTTTCCTGTGTCACCAGCTTTAGATTCCGATGCTTCACTTCATGTTTACTGTATCCCTTGGGAATTCAACTTGACGATGAAACACAGAAATTGCATCTGAATCAAATACAGAAGGCACAATGCCGACTTAAGTACAAGAAGACTGGGTCTTCTTACTGTCTATAATTTGAGCCTTTCCTGTGTCACCAGTTTTAGATTCCGAAGCTATACGTCAGGATTACTGTATCCCTCGGACCTTCACATTGACGATGAAACACTGAAATTGCATCGGAGTTAAAAACAAAAAGCACAATGCCGACTTAAGTACAAGAAGACTGACTTTTCTTAGTGAACCTGTCCTCTGTCACCAGTTTTAGATTCCGGTGCACAACTGCAGGTTTACTGTATCCCTTGGACCTTCACATTGACGATGAAACACAGAAATTGCATCTGAATTAAATACTAAAGGCACGATGAAGACTTAAGTACAAGAATACTGAGTCTTGTTACTGTCTATGTTTTGAGCATTCCCTGTGAGACCGATTTGAGATTCCGAAGTTACACGTCATGTTTACAGTATCCCTTGGACATTCACATTGACGATGAAACACTGAAATTGCATCGGTATAAAACACAAAAGCCACAATGCCGACTTAAGTACAAGAAGACTGAGTCTTCTTATTGTTTTTATTTTTAGCCTTTCTTGTGTCACCAGCTTTAGATTCCGATGCATCACTTCAGGTTTACTTTATGCTTTGGACCTTCACATTGTCGATGAAACACAGTAATTTCATTGGAATTAAATACAAAATGCACAATGCCGACATAATTACAAGACGACTGACATTTCTTAGTGTCTATGATTTGAGCCTTTCCTGTGAGACCAGTTTTAGATTCGGATGCTTCACTTCAGGTTTACTGTATCCCGTGGACCTTCACTTTGACGATGAAACACAGAAAATTGCATCGGACTTAAATACGAAAGGCACAATGCCGACTTAAGTACAAGTATACTGAGTCTTCTTACCGTCTATGTTATCGGCCTTTCCTATGCGGCCAGATTTATATTCCGATGCTTCACTTCATGTTTACTGTATCCCTTGGACCTTCACTTTCACGATGAATCACAAACATTGCATCGAAATTAAATACAAAAGGCACAATGCCGACCTTAGTACAAGAAGACTGAGTCTTCTCACTGTCTATGTATTGAGCTTTCCCTATGAGTCCTGTTTTAAATTCCGAAGCTTCGCTTCAGGTTCACAGTATCCCATTGACCTTCACATCGACGATGAAACACAGAAATTGCATCTGAATTAAATACAAAAGGCACAATGCCAACTTAAATACAAGAAGATTGGGTCTTCTTACTGTCTATAGTTTGAGCCTTTCCTGTGTCACCAGCTTTAGATTCCGATGCTTCACTTCAGGTTTACTGTTTCCCTTGGACCTTCACATTGACGATGAAACACAGAAATTGCATCGGAATTAAATACTAAAGGCACAATGCCGACTTAAGTACAAGAAGACCTAATCTTCTTAATGTCTATGTTTTGAGAATTCCCTATGGGACCAGTTCTAGATTCCGATGCTTCACTACAGGTTTACTGTATCCCTTGGACCTCCACTTTGACGATGAAACACAAATATCGCATCAGAATTAAATACAAAAGGTACAATAAAGCCTTAAGTTCAAGAAGCTTGAGTTTTCTGAGATTCTATGTTCAACCCTTTCCTGTGTCACCAGTTTTAGGTTCCGATGCACGACTGCAGGTTTACTGTATCCCTTGGACCTTCACGTTGATGATAAAACACAGTAATTGCATCGGAATTAAATACAAAAGGCACAATGCCGACTTAAGTACAAGTCAATGACTTATCTTAGTGTCTATGATTTGAGCCTTTAATGTGACATCAATTTTAGATTCGGATGCTTCACTTCAGGTTTACTGTATCCCGTGGACCTCCACTTTGACGATGAAACACAAAAATTGCATCGGAATTAAATACGACTGGCACAATGCCTACTTAAGAAGAAGAAGACTGAGTATTCTTACCATCTTTTTTCGAGCCTTTAGTGTGAGACCAGTTTTAGATTCCGACGCTTCACTTCATGTTTACTGTATCCCTTGGGAATTCAACTTGACGATGAAACACAGAAATTGCATCTGAATCAAATACAAAAGGCACAATGCCGACTTAAGTACAAGAAGACTGGGTCTTCTTACTGTCTATAATTTGAGCCTTTCCTGTGTTGCCAGTTTTAGATTCCGAAGCTATACGTCATGATTACTGTATCCCTCGGACCTTCACATTGACGATGAAACACTGACATTGCATCGGAGTTAAAAACAAAAAGCACAATGCCGACTTAAGTACAAGAAGACTGACTTTTCTTAGTGAACCTGTCCTCTTTCACCAGTTTTAGATTCCGGTGCACAACTGCAGCTTTACTGTATCCCTTGGACCTTCACATGGACGATGAAACACAGAAATTGCATCTGAATTAAATACTAAAGGCACAATGCCAACTTAAATACAAGAAGACTGGGTCTTCTTACTGTCTATATTTTGAGCCTTTCCTGTGTCACCAGCTTTAGATTCCGATGCTTCACTTCAGGTTTACTGTATCCCTTGGACCTTCACATTGACGATGAAACACAGAAATTGCATCGGAATTAAATACTAAAGGCACAATGCCGACTTAAGTACAAGAAGACTGGCTTTTCTAAGTGTCTATGGTTAGAGCCTTTCCTGTAAGACCAGTTTTATATTCCAAAGTATCACTTCAGGTTTTCTGTATCCCTTGGACCTTCACATTGACGATGAATCACAGAAATTGCATCGGAATTAAATACAAAAGGCACAATGCCGACTTAAGTACTAAATGACTGCGTCTTCTTACTGCCTATGATTTGAGCTTTACCTGTGAGACCAGTTTTAGTTTCCGATGCATCACTTCAGGTTAACTGAATCCCGTGGACATTCATATTGACGATGCAACTCAGTAAATGCATCGGAATTAAATACAAAAGGCACAATGCCGACTTATGTACAAGAAGACTGACTTTTCTTAGTGTCTATATTTCGAGGCTGTCCTGTGTCACCAGTTTTAGTTTCCAATGCACAACTGCAGTTTTGCTGTATCACTTGGACCTTAACATTAACGATAAAACACAGAAATTGCATCGGAATTAAATACAAAAGGCACAATGCCGACTTAAGTACAAGACGACCTAATCTTCTTACTGTCTATGTTTTGAGAATTCCCTATGAGACCAGTTCTAGATTCCGATGCTTCACTACAGGTTTACTGTATCCCTTGGACCTCCACTTTGACGATGAAACACAAAAATCGCATCAGAAGTAAATACAAAAGGCACAATAAAGCCTTAAGTTCAAGAAGACTGACTTTTCTGAGATTCTATGTTCAACCCTTTTCTGTGTCACCAGTTTTAGGTTCCGATGCACGACTGCAAGTTTACTGTATCCCTTGGACCTTCACGTTGAAGATGAAACACAGTAATTGCATCGGAATTAAATACAAAAGGCACAGTGGCGACGTAAAATATGAAGACTGAGTCTTCTTACGGTCTATGTTTTGATCCTTTCTTGCGAGACCAGTTTTAGATTACGCTGCTTCACTTCAGGTTTACTGTATCCCTTGGACCTTCACTTAGACGATGAAACACAAAAATTGCATCGGAATTAAATACAAAATTCGCAAAGCCGACTTAAGTACAAGAACACTAAGTGTTCTTACTGTCTATGTTTTGAGCCTTCCCTGTGAGACCAGTTTAGTATTCCGATGCTTTATTTCAGGTTTACTGTATCCCTTGGACCTACACATTGACGATGAAACACAGACATTGATATCGGAAATAAATACAAAAGGTACAATGCCGACTTAAGTACAAGATGACTGACTTCTGTTAGTGTCTATGTCAGCTTTTCCTGTGTCCCCAGTTTTAGATTCCGATGCACAACTGGAGATTTACTGTATCCCTTCGACCTTCACATTAAAGATGAAACGCCAAAATTGCATCGGAGTTAAGTACAAAAGGCACAATGCCGACTTAAGTACAACAAAACTGACTTTTCTTAGTGACAATGTTTTGAGCCTTTCCAGTGAGACCAGTATTAGATTCGGATGCTTCACTTGAGGTTTATGGTCTCCCTGGGACCTTTCCTTTGACGATGAAAGTCAAGAATTGCATCGGAATTAAATACAAAATGAAGTACGTCGACTTAAGTACAAGAAGACTGGGTCTTCTTACTGTCTATGTTTTGAGCCATTTCTAAGTCACCAGTTTTGAATTCCGATGCACAACTGCTGGTTTACTGTATCCTTTGAACCTTCACTTTGACGATGCAACACAGTTATTGCATCGGAATTATATACAAAATTCACAATGCTGACTTAACTATTAGAAAACTGTGTCTTCTTACTGTCTATGAATTGAGCCTTCCCTGTGTCTTCTTACTGTCTATGAATTGAGCCTTCCCTGTTTTAGTTTCCGATGCTTCACTTCAGGTTTACTGTATCCCTCGGACCTTCACATTGACGATGCAACACAGTAATTGCATCGGAATTAAATTCAAAAGGCACAATGCCGACTTATGTACAAGAAGACTGACTTTTCTTAGTGTCTATGTTAAAGCCTTTCCTCTGTCACGAGCTTTAGATTCCGATGCACGACTACGGGATTACTGTATCCCTTGGACCTTCACATTGACGATAATACACAGTAAATGTATCGGAATTAAATACAAAGGGCACAATGCCGTCTTATGTGTAAGAAGACTGAGACTTCTTACCATCAATGCTATGAGCCTTTCCTGTGCGACCAGTTTTAGATTCCGATGCTTCACTTCAGGTTTACTGTATCCCTCTGACCTTCACTAAGATGATGAAACACACAAATTGCATCGGAATTAAATATAAAAAGCTCATGGTCGACTTATATACAAGAAGACAGATTTTTCTTAGTGTCTATGTTTTGAGCCTCTCCTGTGTCACCAGTTTTAGATTCCGTACACAACTGCTGGTTCACTGTATCCCTTGGACCTTCACATTGCCGATGAAACACTGTAATTGCATCGGATATAAATACAAAAGGCACAAGGCCGACTTAAAAACAACAAGACTGCCTTTTCTTAGAGTCTATGTTTTCAGCCTTTCCTGTAAGACCAGTTTTAGATTCCGATGCTTCACTTCAGGTTTACTGTATCCCTTGGATCTTCACATTGACGATGAAACACAGTAATTGCATCGGAATTAAATACAAAAGGCACAATGCCGACTTAAGTCAAGACGACTGACTTTTCTTAGTGTCTATGTTTTGAGCCTTTCCTGTGAGACCAGTTTTAGATTCCGTTTCTTCACCACAGGTTTGCTGTATCCCTTGAACATTCACATTGTCGATGAAAGACAGAAATTGCTTCGGAATTGAATACTAAATGCACAATGCCGGCTTAAGTAAAAGAGGACTGAGTCTTCTTACAGTCTATGCTTTGAGCCTTCACTTTGAGAACAGTTTTAGATTCCGATGCTTCACTTCACGCTTACTGTATCTTTTGGACCTTCTCTTTTATGATGAAACACAAATATTGCATCGGAATTAATGACATAGGGCACATTAGCGACTTAAGTACAATAAGACTGACTTTTCTTAGTGTCTATGTTTCGAACCTGTCCTTTGTCACCAGTTCCAGATTCCGATGCTTCACTTCAGGTTTATTGTATCCCTGGGACCTACACACTGACGATGCAACACAGTAATCGCATCGGAAATAAATACAAAAGGCACAGTGCCGACATAAGTGCAAGAAGACTGACTTTTCTTAGTGTCTATGTTTCGAACCTGTCCTGTGTCACTAGTTTAAGATTCCGATGCTTCACTTCAGGTTTACTGTATCCCTTGGACCTTCACACTGCCGATGATACACAGTAATTGCATCGGAGTTAAATACAAAAGGCACAATGCCGACTTAAGAACAAGAAGACTGACTTTTCTTAGTGTCTATGCTTCCAGCCTTTCCTGTGTCACCAGTTTGAGATTCCGATGCACAACTGCAGGTTGACTGTATCCCTTGGACCTTCACAATGACAATAAAACACAGAGATTGCATCGGAATTAATTACAAAAGGCACATTGCCGACTTAACTACAAGAAGACTCAGTCTTCATACTGTCTATGCCTTGAGCCTTTCCTGCGTCACCAGTTTTAGATTCCGATGCACAACTGTAGGTTTAATGTATCCCTTGGACCTTCACATTGACGATGAAACACATTAATTGCATCGGAATTAAACACAAAAGGCACAATGCCGGCTTATGTACAAGAAGACTGAGTGTTGTTACTGTCTAACTTTTGAGCCTTCCCTGTAAGACCAGTTTTGGATTCCGATGCTTCACTATGGTTTTACTGTACCCTTGGACCTTCTCTATGCCAATGAAACAGAAAAATTGCATCGGAATTAAATACAAAAGGTACAATGCCGACTTAAGTTCAAGAAGATTGACTTTACTTAGTGTCTATGTTTCGAACGTGTCCTGTGTCACCAGTTTTAGATTCCGATACACAACTGCAGGTTAACTGTTTCGCTTGGAACTTCACATTGACGACAAAGCACCGATATTGCATCTCAATTTAATACAAAAGGCACAATGGCGGCTTATGTACAAGAAGACTGAGTGTCGTTACTGTCTATGTTTTGAGTCTTCCCTGTGAGACCTGTATTAGATTCCGAGGCTACACGTCAGGTTTACTGTATGCCTTGGACCTTCACATTGACGATGAAACACTAAAATTGCATCGCAATTACATACAAAAGCCACAATGCCGACTTATGTACAAGAAGAATGAGTGTTCTTACTGTCTATATTTTGAGCCTTTCCTGTGGCTGCAGCTTCAGATTCCGATGCTTCACTTCACGTTTACTGTATCCCTAGGACATTCACTTTGACAATGAAACACAAACATTGCATAGGATTTAAATACAAGAGGCTCAATGTCGACTTAAGTACAAGCAGACTGAGTCTTATTACAGTCTATGTTTTGAACCTTCCCTGTGAGACAAGTTTTAGATTCCCATGCTTCGGTTCAGGATTACTGTATCCCTTGGGCCTTCACATTGATGATGAAACACAGAAATTGAATCGGAATTAAATACAAAAGGCACAATGCCGAGTTGAGTACAGGAAGACTGACTTTAGTTAGTGTCTATGATTTGAGCTCTTCCTGTGTCACCAGTCTTAGATTCCGATTCACAACTAGAGGTTCACTGTATCCCATCGACATTCACATTGTCAATGAAACGCAGAAATTGCATCGGAATTAAATACAAAAAGCACAATGCCGACTTAAGTACCAAAAGACTGACTTTTCTTAGTGTCTCTGATTCGAGCCTGTCCTGTGTCACAAGTTTTAGAATACGATGCACAACTGGTGGTTTACAGCATCCCTTCGACCTTCACATTGACGATGAAACACAGTAATTGCAACGGAATTAAATACAAAAGGCACAATGCCGACATAAGTACAAGACGACTGACATTTCTTAGTGTCTATGTTTTGAGCCTTTCCTGTGAGATCAGTTTTAGATTCGTATGCTTCACTTCAGGTTTACTGTATCCCGTGGACATTCACTTTGACGATGAAACAATAAATTGCAACGGTATTAAATACGAAAGGCACAATGCCGCCTTAAGTACAAGAAGACTGAGTCTTCTAACCATCTCTGTTTTGAGCCCTTCCTGTGAGGGCAGTTTTAGATTCTGATGCTTCACTTCATGTTTACTGTATCCCTTGAACCTTCACTTTGACGATGAAACACAAACGTTGCATAAGAATTAAATACAAAAGCACAATCCCGACTTAAGTACAAGAAAACTGACTTTTCTTTGTGTCTATGTTTTGAGCTTTACCTGTGTCACCTGTTTTACATTCCGATGCACAACTGCTGATTTACTGTATCTCTTCGACCTTCACATTGATGATGAAACACATAAATTACATCGTAATTAAATACAAAAGGCACAATGCCGACTTAAGTACATGAGAACTGACTTTTCTTAGTGTCTATGTTTTGTGCCATTCCTGGGTGACCAGTTTTGGATCCCGACGCTTCACTTGAGGTTAACGGACTATCTTGGACCTTTACTTTGACGATGAAACACAACAATTGCATCGGAATTAAATACAAAATGCACAATGCCGACTTAAGTACAAGATGACTGGGTCTTTATACTGTCTTTGTTTTGAGCCTTCCCCTTGAGGGCAGTTTTAGATTCTGATTCTTCACGTCAGGTTTACTGTATCCTTTGGACCTTCACATAGACGATGAAACACAGAAATTGCATTGGAATTTAATACAAAATGCATAATGCCGAATTAAGTACAAGAGGACTGAGTCTTCTAACAGTCTATGTTTTGAGCCTTTCCTGTCACCAATTTTAGATTCAGATGCTTCACTTCTGATTTACTGTATCACTTGGACCTTCACATTGAGCATGAAACACAAACATTGCATCGGAATTAATTACAAAAGGCACAATGCAGACCTAAGCCAAGAAGACTGACTTATCTTAGTGTCTATGCTTCGAGCCTTTGCTGTGTCACCAGTTTTAGATTCCGATGCATCACTTCAGGTTTTCTGTATCCCTTGGACCTTCTCTTTGACGATGAAACACAACAAATGCATCGGAATTAAATACAAAATGCATAATGCCGACTTAAGTACAAGAAAAATGAGTCTTCTTACTGGCTATGTAATAAGCCATCCCTGTGAGTCCAGTTTTAGATTCAAATACTTCACGTCAGGTTTATTGTATCCTTTGGACCCTCACATTGACTATGAAACACAGATATTGCATCGGAATCAAATACAAAAGGTAAGTAATGTGGTGCCTTAAGTACAAGAAGACTGACTCTACTTGGTGTCCACGATTTGAACCTTCTCTGTGAGACTAGTTTTAGATTCCGATGCTTCACGTCAGGTCTACTGTATCCCTTGGACGTTCACATTAACGATAAAGCACAGAAATTGTATCTGAATTAAATACAAAGTGTACAATTCGGGACTTACGTACAAAAGGAATGAGTCTTCCCACTGTCTATGCTTTGAGCCTTCCCTGTGTCACTAGTTTTAGATTCCGATGCTTCACTTCAGGTTTTCTATATCTCTTGGACCTTCACATTGAGGATGATACACAGTAAATGCATCGGAATTAAATACATAAGGCACAATGCCGATTTAAGTACAAGAAGACTGACTTTTCTTTGTGTCTATGATTTGAGCCTTTCCTGTGTCACCAGTTTTAGATTCCGATGCACAACTGCTGGTTTACTGTATCCCTGGGACGTTCACATAGCCGATGAAACGCAGAAATTGCGTCGGAATTAAATACAAAAGGCACAATGCCGACTTAAGTACTAGGAGACTGAGTCCTCTTACTGTATATGCTTTTAGCCTTTCCTGTGAAACAAGTTTAAGACTCCGATGCTTCACTTCAGGTTAACTGTATCCCTTGGACCATCACTTAGACGATGAAACTCAACAATTGCATCGGAGTTAAATACAAAAGCCACATGCGCGACTTAAGTAGAAGCCTTTCCTGTGAGACCAGTTTTAGATTCCGATGCCTCACTTCGCGTTTACTGTATCCCTTGGACCTTCACTTTGACGATGAAACACAGAAATTGCAGCGGAGTTAAATTCAAAAGGCACAATGCGGACATAAGTTCTAGACGACTGTGTCTTCTTATTGTCTTTGATTTGAGCCTCCCTGTGAGACCAGTTTTAGATTCCGATGCCTCACTTCTGGTTTGCTGTATCTCTTGGACCTTCTCATTGACGATGTAACACAGTAATTGCATCGGAATTATAAAAAAATATCACATTGCCGACTTAAGTTCTAGAAGAGTGTGTCTTCTTACTGTCTATGATTTGAGCCTTCCCAGTGAGACCCATTTTAGATTCCGATGCTTCACTTGTGGTTTGCTGTATCCCTTGGACCTTCACATTGACGATGTAACTCAGTAAATGCATCGGAATTAAATACAAAAGGCACAATGCCGACTCAAATACAAGAAGACTGACTTTTCTTAGTGACTATGTTTCGAACCTGTCCTGTGGCACCAGTTTATATTCTGATGCACAACTTCAGGTTTACTGATGCCTTGGACCTTCACATTGACGATGAAACACAGAAATTGCATCGGAATTAGAAACAAAAGGCACAATGCCGACTCAAGTACAAGAGGACTGAGTCATCTTACTGTCTATGTTTGGGCCTTCACTGTTAGAGCAGTTTTAGATTGCGATGCTTCACTTCAGGTTTACTGTATCCCGTGGACCTTCACATTGGCGATGAAACAAAGTAATTGGATTGGAATTATATACAAAAGGCACAATACCGACTTGAGTACTAGAAGACTGAGTCTTCTTACTGTCTGTGCTTTGAGCCTTTCCTGTGAAACCAGTTTTGGATTCCGATGCTTCATTTCAGGTTTACTGTATCCCTTGGATCTTCACTTATACGATGAAACACAACAATTCCATCCGAATTAAATACAGAATGCACAATCCCGACTTATGCACTAGAAGACTAAGTCTTCTTACTGTCTGTGCTTTGAGCCATTCCAGTGAGACCAGTTTTATTTTCCGATGCTTCACTTCAGGGTTAGTGTATCCCTTAACCCTTCACATTGACGATGAAACACAAACATTGCATCGGAATTAAATACAAAAGGCACAATGCCGACTTAAGTACAAGAGGACTGAGTCTTCTTACTGACTATGATTTGAGCCGTCCCGTGAAACCAGTATTAGTTTCAAATGCTTCACTTCAGGTTTACTGTATACCTTGGACCTTCACATTGACGATGAAACACAGTAATTGCATCGGAATTAAATACAAAAGTCACAATGGCGACTTAACTTCAAGACACTAACTTTTCTTAGTGTCTATGCTTTGAGTTTATCCTGTGAGACCACTTTTAGTTTCCGATGCTTCACTTCAGGTTTACTGTATCCCTTGGACCTTCAAATTGACGATGAAACACAGAAATAGCATCGGAATTAAATACAAAAGGCACAATGCCGACTTAAGTACAAGAAGATTGACTTTTCTTAGCGTCTATGTTTACGCCTTTCCAGTGTCACCAGTTTTAGATTCCGATGCACGACTGCAGGATTACTGTATAACTTGGACCTTCACTTTGACGATGAAACACAGTAACTGGATCGGTATTTAATACAAAGGGCACAATGCTGACTTAAGTACAAGAAGACTGTCTTTTCTTAGTGTCCGAGTATTGAGCCTTTCCTGTGAGACCAGTTTTGGTTTCCGATGCTTCACTTCAGGTTTACTGTATCGCTTGTACCTTCACTTTAACGATGAAATGCAGAAATTCCATCCGAATTAAATACTAAATGCACAATGCCGACTTATGTACTAGAAGACTGAGACTTCTTACTGTCTGTGCTTTGAGCCTTTCCTGTGAAACCAGTTTTGGATTCCGATGCTTCACCTCAGGTTTACTGTATCCCTTGGATCTTCACTTATACGATGCAACACAACAATTGCATCGGAAATAAATACAAAACGCACAATGCCGACTTAAGTACAAGAAGACTGACTTTTGTTAGTGTCTATGTTTTGAGCCTTTCCTGTGAGACCAGTTAATAGATTCCGATGCTTCACTTCAGGTTTACTGTTGCCCCTGCACCTACTCTTTGTCGATGAAACGCAGAAATTGCATCGGAATTAAATACATAAGGCACAAGGCCGACTTAAGTACTAGAAGACTGAGTCTTCTTTCTGTCTATGCTTTGAGCCTTTCCTGTGAAACCGGTTTTAGGTTCCGAATGCTTCACTTCAGGGTTACTGTATCCCTTGGACCTTCACTTAGACGATGAAACACAACAATTGCATCGGAGTTAAATACAAAATTCACAATGCCGACTTAAGTACAAGAAGACTGACTCTTCTTTGTGTCCAATTTTAAGCCTTTCCTGTGAGACCGGTTTTAGATCCGATGCTTCGCGTCAGGTTTACAGTATCCCTTGGACATTCGCATTGACGATGAAATGAAGAAATTGAATCCGAATTAAATACAAAAGGCACAATGCCCACTTAAGTTCTACAAGACTGTGTCTTCTTACTGTCTATGATTTGAGCCTTCCATGTGAAACCAGTTTTAGATTCCGTTGCTTCACTTCTGCTTTGCTGTATCCCTTGGGACTTCTCATTGACGATGTAACATAGTAATTGCAATCGGAATAACTCAAAAGGCACAATGCCGACTTAAGTACACGAAGACTGACTTTTCTTAGTGTCTATGTTTCGAACCTGTCCTGGGTCACCAGTTTAAGATTCCGATTCACAACTGCAGGTTTACTGTATCTCTTGGACCTTCACTTTACGATGAATCACAAAAATTGCATGGGAACGAAATACAAAATGCACAATGCCGACTTATGTACTAGAAGACTGAGTCTTCTTACTGTCCGTGCTTTGAGCCTTTCCTGTGAAACCAGAATTGGATTCCGATGCTTCACTTCAGGTTTACTGTATCCCTTGGATCTTCACTTATACGATGAAACACAACACTTCCATCCGAATTAAATACAGAATGCACAATGCCGACTTATGTACTAGAAGACTAAGTCTTCTTACTGTCTGTGCTTTGAGCCTTTCCTATGAGACCAGTATTATTTTCCGATGCTTCACTTCAGGGTTACTGTATACCTTGGACCTTCACATTGACGATGAAACACAAACATTGCATCGGAATTAAATACAAAAGGCACAATGCCGACTTAAGTACAAGAAAACTGAGTCTTCTTACTGCCTATGTTTTGAGCCTTCACTGTGAGATCAGTTTTAGATTCCGATGCTTCACTTCAGGTTTACTGTATCCCTTGGACCTTCACATTGATGATGCAAGACAGTAATTGCATAGGAATTAAATACAAAAGGCACAATGCCAACTTAAGTACAAGAAGACTGACATTTCCTAGTGTCTGTGTTTTTAGCCTTCACTAGGAGTCCAGTTTTAGGTTCCGATGCTTCACTTCAGGTTTACTGTATCCCTTGGACCTTCACTTTAACGATGAAACGCAAAAAATCCATCCGAATTAAAAAGAAAACGCACAATGATGACTTATATACTAGAAGACTGAGTCTTCCTACTGTCTGTGCTTTGAGCGTTTCCTGTGAAACCAGCTTTAGAATTCGATGCTTCACTTCAGGTTTACTGTATCCCATGGACCTTCACTTATACGATGAAACACAACAATTGCATCGGAATTAAATACAAAAGGCACAATTCCGACGTAAGTACAGGAAGACAGACTTTTCTTAGTGACTATGTTTTGAGCCTTTCCTGTGAGACCAGTTTTAGTTTCCGATGCTTCACTTCAGGTTTACTGTATCCCTTGGACCTTCACGTTGTCGATGAAACACAGTAATTGCATCGGAATTAAATCCAAAAGGCATTATGCAGACTTAAGAACAAGACACAGTCTTTTCTTAGTGTCTATGTTTTGAGTTTATCCTGTGAGACGAGTTTTAGATTCCGATGCTGCACTTCAGGTTTAGAGTATCCCTTGGTCCTTCACATTGTCGATGAAACACAGAAAGTGTATCGTAGTTAAATACAAAAGGCACAATGCCGACTTCAGTTCTAGAAGACTGTGTCTTCTTACTGTCTATGATTTGAGCCTTTCCTGTGAGTCCAGTTTTAGATTCCGTTGCATCACTTCGGGTTTGCTGTATCCCTTGGACCTACACATTGACGATGTAACACAGTAATTGCATCGGAATTAAATACATATGGCACAATACCGACATAAGTACAAGAAGACTGACTTTTCTTAGTGTCTATATTTTGAACCTTCTCTGTGAGACCAGTTTCAGATTCCGATGCTTCACGTCAGGTTTACAGTATCCCTTGGACTATCATACAGACGATGAAACACAGTAATTGCATCGGAATCAAACACAAAAGTCACAATGCCGACATAAGTTCAAGACACTGACTTTTCTTAGTGTCTATTATTTGAGTTTACCCTGTGTGACCAGTTATAGATTCCTATGCTTCACTTCAGGTTTACTGTATCCCTTGGACCTTCACTTTGACGATGCAACACATTAATTGCATAGGAATTAAATACAAAAGGCACAATGCCGACTTAAGTACAAGTATACTGACTCTTCTTAGTGTCTATGATTTGAGCCTTCCCTGTGAGACCAGTTTTAGATTCCGATGCTTCACTTCAGGTTTACTGTATCCCTTGGACCTTCACTTTGACGATGCAACACATTAATTGCATAGGAATTAAATACAAAAGGCACAATGCCGACTTAAGTACAAGAAGACTGAGTTTTCTTAGTGTCTATGTTTCGAGCCTCTCCTGTGTCACCAGTTTTAGATTCCGACGCACAACTGCAGGTTTACTGTGTCCCTTGGGCCTTCACATTTACGATGTGACACAGAAATAGCATCGGAATTAAATTTAAAGGGCACAATGCTGACCTAAGTACAAGAAGACTAAATTTTCTTAGTGTCTATGATTTGAGCCTTCCCTGTGAGACCAGTTTTGGATTCCGATGTTTCACTTCAGGTTTACTATATCATTTGGACCTTCACTTTGACGATGCAATTCAGTAATTGTATCGGAATTAAATACAAAAGGCACAATGCCGACTTAAGTAAAAAAAGACTGACTTTTCTTAGTGTCTATGTTTAAGCCTTTTCTGTGTCACCAGTTTTAGAATCCGATGCACAACTGCTTGTTTACTGTATCCCTTGGACCTTCACATTGCCGATAAACACAGGAATTGTATCGGAATTAAATGCAAAACACACAATGCCGACTTACGTAGAAGAGGACTGAGTCTTTTTACTGTCTATGTTTGAGCCTTTCCTGTTACGTAAGTTTTAGATTCCGATGCTACACTTCAGGTTTACTGTATCACGTGGACCTTAACATTGACGATGGAACACAGAAATTGCATCGGAAATAATTTCCAAAGGCACAAAGACGACTTTAGAAGAGGACTGACTGTTCTTAGTGTCTATAGTTTGAACCGTTCCTGTGAAACCAGTTTTAGATTCCGATGCTTCACTTCATGTTAACTGTTCACTAGGACCTTCACATTGACGATGAAACACAGAAATTGCATCGAAAATAAATTCAAAAGGCACAATGCTGACTTACGTTCAAGAGGACAGAGTCTTCTTACTGTCCATGCTTTGGGCCTTTCCTGTTAAACCTGTTTTACATTCCGATGCTTCACTTCAGCTTCACTATATCCCTTGGACCTTCACTTAGACGATGAAACACAACAATTGCATCGGAGTTAAAAACAAATGGCACAATGCCGACTTAAGTACAAGAAGACTGACTTTTCTTGGTGTCCATATTTTGAGCCGTTCCAGTGAGAACAGCTTTAGATTCCGATGTTTCTCTTCAGGTTTACTGTATCCCTTGCAGCTTCACTTTGACGATGAAACACAGTAATTGCATCGGAATTAAATACAAAAGGCACAGTGCCGACTTAAGTACAAGACGACTGCCTTTTCATAGTGTCTATGTTTTGCGCCTATCCTGTGAGACCAGTTTTAGATCCGATGCTTCACTTCTGGTTTACAGTATCTTTTGGACCTTCACTTTGACGCTGAAACACAAGAATTGCATTGGAATTAAATACAAAAGCAACAATGCCGACTTAAGTACAAGTAGACTGAGACTTCATACTGTCTATGCTTAGAACCTTCTACGTGACTCTAGTTTTGGATTCCAATGCTTCACGTCAGGCTTACTGTGTCCTTTGGTTCTTCACGTTGACGATGAAACACAGAAATAGCATCGGAAATAAATACAAAAGACACAATGCAAACTTAAGTACAAGAAGACTGAGACTTCTTACTGTCTATGTTTTGAGCCTTTCCTGTGTTACCAGTTTTAGATTCCGATGCTTCCCTTCAGGTTTACTGTATCACGTGGACCTTTACACTGCCTTTGAAACACAGAAATTGCATCGGAAGTAATTACAAAAGGCACAATGTCGACTTAAGTACAAGAAGACCGACTTTTCTTAGTGTCTATGCTTTGAACCTTCTCTGTGAGACCAGTTTTAAATTCCGATGCTTCCCGTGATGTTTACTGTATCGCTTGGACCTTTACATTGACGATAAAACACAGAAATTGCATCGGAATTAAATACAAAAGCCACAATGCCGACTTAAGTACAAGACGACTGAGTATTCTTACCGTCTATGTTTTGAGCATTTCCTGAGAGACCAGCTTTAGATTCCGATGCTTCACTTCAGGTTTACTGTATCCCTTGGACCTTCACATTGACGATAAAACTCGGAAATAGCATCGGAATTAAATACTAAAACCACGATGCCAACCTAAATACAAGAAGACTGAATTATCTTAGTGTCTATGTTTTGAGCCTTACCTGTGAGACCTGTTTTATATTCCGATGCTTCACATCAGGTTTACTGTATGGCTTGGACCTTCACATTGACGATGAAACACAGAAATTGCATCGGAAATAAATACAAACGGCACAATGCCGAATTAAGTGCTAGAAGACTGTGTCTTCATACTGCCTATGATTTGAGCCTTCCCTGAGAAACCAGTTTTAGATTCCGATGCTTCACTTCAGGTTTACTGTATCCCTTGGACCTTCACTTTGACGATGAAACACAAAAATTGCATCGGAATTAAATATAAAAGGCTCATGGCCGACTTATGTACAAGAAGACTGACTTTTCTTTGTGTCTATGTTTTTAGTCTTTCCAGTTTCATCATTTTTAGACTTCGATGCACAACTGCTGGTATACTGTTTCCCTTGGAATTTCACATTGCCGATGATACACAGTAATAGTATCGGAATTAAATACAAAAGGCAGAATGCCGACATAAGTACAAGAACACTGATTTTTCTTAGTGTCCATGTTTTGAGCCTTTCCTATGTCACCAGTTTCAGACTCCGATGCACAACTGCCGGTTTACTGTATCCCTTGGACCTTCACATTGCCGATGAAACGCAGATATTGCATCGGAATTACATACAAAAGGCACAATGCCGACTTAAGTACTAGAAGACTGAGTCTTCTTACTGTCTATTCTTTGAGCCTTTCTTGTGAAACCAGTTGTACATTTCGATGCTTCATTTCAGGTTTACTGTATCCTTTGGACATTCACTTAGACGATGAAACACAACAAAAGCAACGGAGTTAAATACAAAAGCCACAATGCCGACATAAGTACAAGAAGACTGACTTTTCTTAGTGTCTATATTTCGAGCAGCTCCTGTGTCACCAGTTTTAGATTCCGATGCACAACTGCAAGTTTACTGTAACCCTTGGACCTACACATTGACGATGAAACACAGAAATAGCAACGGAATTAAATACAAAAGGCACAATTCCGACCTAAGTACAAGTAGACTGAATTTTTTTAGTGTCTATGATTTCAGCCTTCAATGTGAGACCAGTTTTGGATTCCGATGCTTCACTTCAGTTTTACTGTATCCCTTGGACGTTCCAATTGAAGATGCGATACAGTAATTGTATCGGAATTAAATACAAAAGGCAAAATGCCGACGTAAGAACAAGAAGGCTGACTTATCTTAGTGTCAATGTTTAAGCCATTTCTGTGTCACCAGTTTTAGATTCCGATGCACAATTGCTAGTTTACTGTATCCCTTGGACCTTCACATTGCCGATAAACACAGTAATTGTATCGGAATTAAATACAAATCGCACAATGCCGACTTAAGTACAAGACAACTGACTTTTCTTAGTGTCTATGTTTTGAGCCTTTCCTGTGAGACCAGTTATAGATTCCGATGCTTCACTCCAGGTTTACTGTTGCCCTTGGACCTACTCTCTGTCGATGAAACGCAGATATTGCATCGGAATTAAATACATAAGGCCCAAGGCCGACTTAAGTACTAGAAGACTGGGTCTTCTTACTGTAATGGTTTGGGGCCTTTCCTGTGAAACCAGTTTTAGATTCCGAATGCTTCACTTCAGGGTTACTGTATCCCTTGGACCTTCACTTAGACGATGAAACACAACAATTGCATCGGAGTTAAATACAAAATTCACAATGCCGACTTAAGTACAAGAAGACTGACTCTTCTTTGTGTCGATATTTTAAGCCTTTCCTGTGAGACCAATTTTAGATTCCGTTGCTTCACTTCAGGGTTACTGTATCCCTTGGACCATCACATTGACAGTGAAACCAGTTTTGGATTCCGATGCTTCACTTCAGTTTTACTGTATCCCTTGGACGTTCCAATTGAAGATGCGATACAGTAATTGCATCGGAATTAAATACAAAAAGCATAATGCCAACTTAAGTACAAGACACTGACTTTTCTTAGTGTCTGTGTTCTGAGTTTATCCTGTGAGACTAGTTTTAGATTCCGATGCTTCACTTGAGGTTTACAGTATCCCTTGATCATTCTCTTTGACGATGAAACACAGAAAGTGCATCGTAATTAAATAAAAAAGGCACAATGCCGACTTCAGTTCTAGAAGGCTGTGTCTTCTTACTGTCTATGATGTGTGCCCTCCCTGTGAGACCAGTTTTAGATTCCGATGCTTCACTTCAGGTTTGCTGTATCCTTTGGACCTTCATATTGACGTTGTAACACAGTAATAGCATCGGAATTAAATACAATAGGCACAATACCGACTTAAGTACAAAAAGAACGACTTTTCTTAGTGTCTATGTTTCGAACCTTTCCTGGGTCACCAGTTTTTGATTCCGATTCACAACTGCGTGTTTACTGTATCCCTTGGACCTTCACATTGACGATGAAACACTAACATTGTATCGGAATTAAATACAAAAGGCACAATGCCGACTTAAGAACTAGAAGACTGTGTCTTCTTTCTGTCTATGATTTCAGCCGTGCCTGTAAGCCCAGTTTTTGATTCCGATGCTTCACTTCAGGTTTACTGTATCCCTTGGACCTTCATATTGATGACGCAAGACAGTAATTGCATAGGAATTAAATACAAAAGGCACAGTGCCAACTTAAGTACAAGAAGACTGACTTTTTTTAGCGTCTATGTTGAAGCCTTTCCTGTGTCAACAGTTTTAGGTTCCGATGCACGACTGTAGGTATACTGTATCCCTTGGACCTTCACTTTGACGATGAAATACAGAACTTGCATCGGAATAAAATACAAAAGACACATTGCAGACTTAAGTAGAAGAAGACTGTGTCTTCTTACTGTCTATGCTTTGAGCCTTTACTGTGTCACCTGTTTTAGATTCCGATGCTTCACTTCAGGCTTACTGTATCACTTGAACCCTCACATTGACGTTGTAACACAGTAATTGCATCGGAATTAAATACAAAAGGCACAATGCCGACTTAAGTACAAGACACTGACTTATCTTAGTGTCTATGCTTTGAACCTCTCTTGTGAGTCCTGTTTTAGTTTCCAATGCTTCATTTCAGGTTTAATGTATCCCTTGGACTTTCACATTGACGATGAAACACAAAAATTGCATCGGAATTAAATAGAAAAGGCACAATGTCGACTTAAGTACATGAAGACTGACTTTTCTTAGTGTCTATATTTTGAGCCGTTCTAGTGAGACCAGTTTTAGATTCCGATGCTTTACTTTAGGTTTACTGTATCCCATGGACCTTCACTTTGATGATGTAACACAGTATTTGCATCGGAATTAAATACAAAAGGCACAATGCCGACTTAAGTACAAGACGGGTGTCTTTTGTTAGTGTCTATGTTTTGAGCGTATCCTGTGAGACCAGTTTTAGATCCGATGCTTCACTTCAGGTTTACAGTATATTTTGGACCTTCACTTTGACGATGAAACACAAGAATGGGATCGGAATTAAATACAACATTAACAATGCCAACTTAAGTACAAGTAGACTGAGTCTTCTTACTGTCTATGCTTTGAGCCTCTCTTGTGAGTCCAGTTTTAGATTCCGATGCTTCACGTCAGGTTTACTGTATCCTTTGGAGCTTCACATTGACGATGAAACACAGGAGTTGCATCGGAAATAAATGCAAAAGGCACAATGCCGATTTAAGTTCAAGAAGTTTGACATTTCTTAGTGTCTATGTTTTGAGCCTTATCTATGTCACCAGTTTTGGATTTTGATACACAACTGCGGGTTTATTGTATCCCTTGGACCTTTACAGTTACGATGAAACACAGAAATTACATCGGAATAATAAACAGAGGGTACAATGCCAACTTAAGTACAAGACGACTGATTCTTCTTACTGTCAATGATTTGAGCAATCCCTGTGAGACCAGTTTTAGATTCCGATGCCTCACTTCAGGTTTGCTGTATCCCTTAAACCTTCACTTTGACGAAGTAACACAGTAATTGCATCGGAATTAAATACAAATAGCACAATACCGACATCAGTGCAGGACGACTGACTTTTCTTTGAGTCTAAGCTTCGAACCTGTCCTGTGCCACCAGTTTTAGATTCCTATTCACAACTGCTGGTTTACTCTATCCCTTTGACCATCACATTGACGAAGACACACAGAATTTGCATCGGAATTAAATACAAATGGCACAATGCCGACTTAAGTACAAGAGGACTGAGTCTTCTTACTGTCTATGATTTGAGATTTCACTGTGAGACCAGTTTTAGATTCCGATGCTTCACTTCAGGTTTACTGTATCCCTTGGACCTTCACTTAGACGACGAAACACAAAAATTGCATCGTATTTAAATACAAAAGGACAATGCCGACTTAAGTACAAGAGGACTGAGTCTTCTTACTGTCTATGATTTGAGACTTCACTGTGAGACCAGTTTTAGATTCCGATGCCTCACCTCAGGTTTGCTGCATCCCTTAAACCTTTACTTTGACGCTGTAACGTAGTAATTGCATCGGAATTAAATACGTAAGGCACAATACCGACTTCAGTACAAGACGACTGACTTTTCTTAGTGTCTATGTTTCGAACCTGTCCTGTGTCACAAGTTTTAGATTCCGATTCACAACTGCAGGTTTACTGTAACCCTTGGACCTTCACATTGACGATGAAACACAGAAATTGCATCCGAATTAAATACATAAGGCAGAATACCGACATACGTACAAGTGGACTGAGTCTTCTTACTGTCTATGCTTTGAGCCTTCTATGTGAGTCTAGCTTTAGTTTCCGATGCTTCACGTCAGGTTTACTGTCTCCTTTGGTCCTCTACATTGACGATGAAACACAGAAATTGCATCGTAATTAAATACAAAAGGCACAATGCCGACTTAAGTACAAGATGACTGACTTTTCTTAGTGTCTATAGTTTGAGCCTTTCCTGTGTTACCAGTTTTAGATTCCGATGCTTCCCTTCAGGTTTACTGTATCACGTGGACCTTCACATTGATGATGAAACACAGAAATTGCATGGTAAATATTTACAATAGGCACAACTTCGACTTAAGTAGAAGAGGACTGACTTAACTTAGTGTCTATGTTTTGGGCCTATCCTGTGAGACAGTTTTAGAATCCAATGCTTCACTTCAGGTTTTCTGTATCCCTTGGACCTTCACATTGGCGATGTAACACAGTAATTGCATCGGAATTAAATTGAAAAGGCACAATGCCGTCCTAAAGTATAAGAAACTGACTTTCTTAGTGTCTATGATTTGAGCCTACCCTGTGAACCAGTTTTAGATTCCGATGCTTCACTTCAGGATTACAGTATCCCTTGGACCTTCACATTGACATTGAATCACAGAAATTGCATCGGAATTAAATACACAAGGCACAATGCCGACTTAAGTACAAGAGGACTGAGTCTTCTTACTGGCTACGTTTTGAGACTTCACTGTGAGACCAGTTTTAGATTCGGATGCTTCACTTCATGTTTACTGTATCACTTGGACCTTCACTTTGACGATGAAACACACTAATTCTATCGGAATTAAATACAAAGTGCACAATGCCGACATAAGTACAAGAAGAGTGAGTCTCCTGAACGTCTATGTTTTGAGCCTTTCCTGTGAGACCATTTTTAGATTCTGATGCTTCACTTCAGGTTTACTGTATCCTTTCGACCTTCACATTGACGATGAAACACAGAAACTGCATCGGAATTAATTACAAAAGGCACAATACCGTCCTAAGTAATTGAAGTCAGAGTTTTCTTAGTGTCTATGTATCGAACCTGTCTTGTGTCACCAGTTTTAGATTCCGATGCATCACTTCAGGTTTACTGTATCCATTGGACCTTCTCTTTGACGATGAAACACAGTAATTGCATCGGAATTAAATACAAAAGGCACAATGCCGACTTAAGTATTAGAAGAATGTGTCTTCTTACTGACTATGATTAGTGCCTTTCCTGTGAGACCAGTTTTAGATTCCGACGTTTTAGTTCAGGTGTACTGCATCCTTTGGATCTTCACATTGACGATGCAACACAGTAATTGCATCGTAATTAAATAATAACGGCACAATGCCGACTTAAGTACAAGAAGCCTGACTTTTCTTAGTGTCTATGTTTTAGGCTTTCCTGTGAGACCAGTTTTAGATCCCGATGCTTCACTTCAGGTTTACTGTATCCCTCGGACCTTCACATTGACGATGAAACACAGATATTGCATCGGCAATAATTACAAAAGTCACAATGCCGACTTAAGTACAAGAAGACTCACTTGTCTTAGTGTCTATGTTTGAGCCTTTCCTGTGTCACCAGTTTTGGATTCCGATGCACAATTGCTGGTTTACTGTATCCCTTGGACCTTCACGTTGACGATGAAACACAGTAATTGCATCGGAATTATATACAAAAGGCTCATAGCCGACTTAAAGTACAAGACACTGACTTATCATAGTGTCTATGTTTTGTGCCTATCCTGTGAGTCCAGTTTTAGATTGCAATGCTTCACTTCACGATTCTTACTGTCTATGATACGTGCCCTCCCCGTGAGACCAGTTTTAGAATCCGATTCTTCTCTTCAGGTTTGCTGTATCCCTTGGTCCTTCACATTGACGATGAAACAAAGAAATTGCATCGGAATTAAATACAAAAGGCACAATGCCGACTTAAGAATAAGAGGACCGAGTCTTCTTACTGGCTATGTTTTGAGACTTCACTTTGGGACCAGTTTTAGATTCCGATGCATCACTTCAGGTTTACTGTATCCCTTGGACCTTCATATTGTCGATAAAACACATATATTTCATCGGAATTAAATACAAAAGGCACAATGCCGACATAAGTACAAGACGACTGACATTTCTTAGTGTCTATGTATTGAGCCTTACCTGTGAGACCAGTTTCAGATTCGGATGCTTCAGGTCAGGTTTACTGTATCCCTTTGGACCGTCACATTTACGATGAAACATAGAAATTGCATCAGAATAAAATTCAAAAAGCACAATGCCGACTTATGTACAAGAAGGCTGAGTCTTCTTACTGTCTATGTTTTGAGCCTTTCCTGTGTCTTCAGTTTTAGATACCGATGCTTCAATTCAGGTCTACAGTATCCGTTGGACCTACACATTGACGATGAAACACAGAAATTGCATCGGAACTAATTACAAAAGTAACAATGCCGACTTAAGTACAAGAATACTCACTTTTCTTAGTGTCTATGTTTCGAGCCATTCCTGTGTCACCAGTTTTGGATTCCGATGCACAATTCCTTTTTTACTGTAGCCCTTGGACCTTCACATTGACGATGGAACACAGTAATTGCATCGGAATTAAGTACACAAGGAACAATACCGACTTAAGTTCTAGAAGACTGAGTCTTATTAGTGTCTATGATTTGTGCCTTCCGTGTGAGACCAGTTTTAGATTCTGATGCTTCACCTCAGGTGTACTGTATCGCTTGGTCCTTCACATTGACGATGAATAACAGTAATTGCATCGGAATTAAATACACAAGGCACAATACCGACTTAAGTTCTAGAAGACTGTGTCTTATTACTGTCAATGATTTGTGTCTTCCCTGTGAGACCAGTTTTAGAACCCGATGCTTCTCTTCAGGTTTGCTGTATCCCTTAGACCTTCACATTGACGATGTAACACAGTAATTGCATCGGAATTAAATACAAAATGGACAATGCCGTCTTAAGTACAAGAAGACTGACTTTTCGTAATGTCTATGTTTCGAACCTGTCATGTGTCACCAGTTTTAGATCCCGATGCTTCACTTCAGGTTTACTGTCTCCCTCGGAACTTCACATTGACGATGAAACACAGAAATTGCATCAGAAATAAATACAGAAGGCACAATGCCGACTTAAGTTCTAGAAGACTGTGTATTATTACTGTCTATGATTTGTGCCTTCCCTGTGACACCAGTTTTAGAATCCGATGTTTCTCTTCAGTTTTGCTGTTTCCCTTGGACCTTCACATTGACGATGTAACACAGTAATTGCAACGGAATTAAATACAAAAGGCACAACACAGACTTAAGAACAAGAAGACTAACTTTTCTTAGTGGCTATGTTTCGGACCTGTCCTCTGTCACCAGTTTTAGATTCCGATTCACAACTGCAGGCTTACTGTATCCCTTGGACTTTCGCATTTACGATGAAACACAGAAATTGCATCGGAATTAAATACAAAAGGCACAATGAGGACTTAAGTACAAGAAGACTGAGTCTTTTTACTGGCTATGTTTTGAGCCTTCACTGTGAGCCAGTTTTAGGTTCCGATGCCTCACTTCAGGTTTACTGTATCCCTTGGAACTTCACATTGACGAAGACACACAGAAATTGCATCAGCATTAATTACAAAAGTCATAATGCCGACTTAACTACAAGAAGACTCACTTGTCTTAGTGTCTATGTTTGAGCCTTTCCTGTGTCACCAGTTTTGGATTCCGATGCACAATTGCTGGTTTACTGTATCCCTTGGACCTTCACATTGACGATGAAACACAGTAATTCCATCGGAATTAAATACAAAAGGCTCAATGCCGACTTAAAGTACAAGACACTGACTTATCATAGTGTCTATGTTTTGAGCCTATCCTGTGAGTCCAGTTTTAGATTGCAATGCTTCACTTCACGATTCTTACTGTCTATGATACGTGCCTTCCCCGTGAGACCAGTTTTAGAATCCGATTCTTCTCTTCAGGTTTGCTGTATCCCTTGGTCCTTCACATTGACGATGAAACAAAGAAATTGCATCGGAATTAAATACAAAAGGCACAATGCCGACTTAAGAACAAGAGGACCGAGTCTTCTTACTGGCTATGTTTTGAGACCTCACTGTGAGACCAGTTTTAGATTCCGATGCATCACTTCAGATTTACTGTATCCCTTGGACCTTCATATTGTCGATGAAACACATATATTGCATCGGAATTAAATACAAAAGGCACAATGCCGACATAAGTACAAGACGACTGACTTTTCTTAGTGTCTATGTATTGAGCCTTACCTGTGAGACCAGTTTTAGATTCGGATGCTTCACGTCAGGTTTACTGTATCCCTTGGACCGTCACATTGACGATGAAACATAGAAATTGCATCAGAATAAAATTCAAAATGCACAATGCCGACTTATGTACAAGAAGGCTGAGTCTTCTTACTGTCTATGTTTTGAGCCTTTCCTGTGTCTTCAGTTTTAGATTCCGATGCTTCAATTCAGGTCTACTGTATCCGTTGGACCTACACATTGACGATGAAACACAGAAATTGCATCGGAATTAATTACAAAAGTAACAATGCCGACTTAAGTACAAGAAGACTCACTTTTCTTAGTGTCTATGTTTCGAGCCATTCCTGTGTCACCAGTTTTGGATTCCGATGCACAATTCCTGGTTTACTGTATCCCTTGGACCTTCACATTGACGATGTAACACAGTAATTGCATCGGAATTTAACACAAAAGGCACAATACCGACTTAAGTACAATAAGACTGACTTTTCTTAGTGTCTATGTTTTGAAACTGTCCTGTGTCACTAGTTTTAGATTCCGACTCACAACTGCAGGTTTACTGTATCCCTTGGACCTTCACATTGACGATGAAACAAAGAAATTGCATCGGAATTAAATTCAAAAGGCACAATGCCGATTTAATTACATGACGACTGAGTCGTCTTACTGTCTATGTTTTGAGCCTTCACTGTGAGACCAGTTATAGATCCCGATGCATCACTTCAGGTTTACTGTATTCCTTGGACCTTCACTTTGACGATGAAATACCAAAATTGCATCGGAATTAAATACAAGAGGCACAATGCCGACTCAAGTACAAGAAGACTGTCTTTTCTTAGTGTCAATGTTTGAACCGTCCCTGTGAGACCAGTTTTAGATTCCGATGCTTCACTTCTGGTTTACTCTATCCCTTGGACCTTCACATTGACGATGAAACACAGTAATTGCATCGGAATTAAATACAAAAGGCACAATGCGACTTAAAGTATGTAATATCTCTTTATATTCGATGAATTATTCTGATACAATTATACCCGTGAATGAGGTTTACTAATTTTCTATCTTCATACTCGCAGAATCCATGCGAAAAGTAGCTCATACATAAGCTATGCCATGAGCGCATAAGTATTCTTTGTAGTACTCTCTCTGGTGGTTGTTAGAAAAGAAAAGGATGATAGGAAAAATTACAGTGGCGCCAGTGTGACAGGACTCTCTTGGATTGTTATATAATATATGTATTTGTTGTATCATGGAAACCAACGAGAACGAGAGGTAACTAATCTGAAGAGAGATTCGGTGCCCATAGTAAAAGATTGCTGATACCAAGAAACGATTTCAACTATTGGACAACACCGAGACTACAGAACAGGGCCAGAGAAATCTTATTTTTTTTCTCCTATAGTTAAAATAGTTTGAAATCAACTTAGAAAGAACTTTTTTCCAGATAGTTGTTAGATTGTAGAACTGTATATTGTGTGATTTTCGTATCTGGACATCGAACTTTATACCATCTGTGAAGTAATTTGAAAGTTAAGTGTGTCTACGACAGTAAATTTGAAACTGTAGTTAGTGATTTGAACCTGATATTGACAGTTATTTAATGGTATTGATTAGAGCGGTGACAGTTATTTAAAGGTATTGACTAGAGCGGCATTTAAAATGTCATTGAACCAGCAACGAGAAGTGCAACAGCGTTCAGCTGTTTGCGCAGGAGCAGAGGCCACGGATAGCAATTCTGAGACTGTTGTCGCTAGCGGTAGCAATATAAATAATCCCGCTGGTTCAGAAAACGTTCATACAACAGCTGATCAGACTGTTGTTGACACATTAGTTGTTATTATGCAACAGTTGTCTCTATTAGCCGAAGGCCAAGCAGAGGTAAAACGAGACTTATCCGTTATACAAAATGAATTCAAAAATCAACTAGCCGAAAATCAAACAGAATTACAAAATCAGTTAAGAGCAACCTTTACCGAATTAGATCAGAGATTAAATACCCAGACACAGGAAATAAAGGAACAGGCAGAAAGGACCGAACAGAATCTTATTGCTCGAATTGTGCAGGTCCGCCAACAATGCCAAGAAAACAATAGTAAATTAAAAGCGGAACTAACCGAATATGTATCCGTCAAAATTGACACGATACAAAAACAAGTAGAACTGTTTCCTCAAGTAATACAAGCTCAAAAGGACATACAGTGTACCGTAGCTATGATACCAGAAATAACAGAATCCCAAGATAATCTTAAGAAGCAATTTGACGAAGTGAAGGAAAAAAAGACGACAGTGGAACATAGAATGAATGTACTTGCGGGAAAGTTTTCAGAAATGACATTAGAGCGGCAAAATTTTCCTTCGGAAACGATAGAAGAAACTGTGAAAGTAGCTTTACAGTCAATTTCGGAGAGTTCCGAGGAGAATTTTTTCAACAAAGGGTTAAAGGAAGTTCGTGAACAACTTGGCGAAGAATTCTCGCGTTGGAAAGAAAATATCGAAAGATCACTAAATCTCTCGCAGCAGGATTTAGAAACTGCGAGAAGTAGGAAACAAAACTCTCAATCTGCTCGTGATATTCCGTCCACGTCAAGATCCGATGTAGACAGAACTGGAACGTCGCAAGTTAGTTTCGATATAAAGGATAGCCATAGGGAAAAGTACGAACAGGATGATTTTTGGAATCGTAGTAGCCTTGAGGAGAAGATGATGAAACAGAGACAATTTCAAATCTTTAACCCTGACAAAAAGAATGTTCATCCTGTAGTCTTTATTCGAAGTTTCAGAGGTCTATTTCCACGACCTTAGACAGAATGACAAAAGATTAGTTTTGTATCTGGATATATACAAGGAACAGGAGCATTGTGGGCATCCGAACAAACACCTTCTAGTAGATGTTACAAAGAATTTGAGCAGGCTTTTCTAGTAAAATATTGGTCTTCTGGAGTACAAGAAAGACTTAGGCAGGAGGTATTATATCCTGAGCCTTTCTCATTTTCTAGAGGATCTCTAAAGAGATATTTTGAGAAATACATTAATAAATCTTTGTATTGGGATGTACCGATTCCTTTGCCGGATATACTTAGAATACTCAAGACCAGACTACCCACCAGTATAAGGAATCAGCTGCTGTATATAAATGATAAGGATATAGACTTATTATGACTACGCTTGATCATATTGATATAATTGAGGAGGACAATAAAAGGGCAAGACAAATGTCATATGAAAGAAGAGTAATAGAAGCGAATTAGAGCTGCAACTCGAATGGGAATGGCGGTAATGGTAGCAGTAACAACAATCATAACCAACTGCACTCTTCGAGGAGACTTAGAAATGGACAAAATGCAAACAATAATTATTACCATAAAGGAAACTTTAGTAATGGTGCAGCGAGGGGCTATTTTAGGAACAATAGGAATTTTAATCGATATAATCCAATGTATGGCAACACAGGACAGTTCTACCAACACCAGCCGAACAACAACAATAATTACACGAATCAAGCAAGGCAACAGACAGAATTCACTACAACAACCGATAATCACTGAAGTAGCTGAAGAGACAAATACCAATCGGACCAATAATCAGTCAAACTAAACATGACCGCATCGTGCCCCGGAGGAGCGGTCAGGGGATCTGTTAGGGGCGAAACAGTAAAATTACAATTGTTAAGATATAATGATGGTGAGCTGTTGACTGAAGAGTTAACAAAGGATTTAATAACGTGTCATAATGACAGATCGAGTGTTCTGGTATCGGAAGTATTTGTTGAAATGGAGGAAGTTCCAACGAATGTGATATTGGACACCGCCGCTTCTGCCAATGTCATCTCAGGCACTCTTTTTCGGAGAATTATTAGGAAGAAGAAGGTACCAATTTTGCCAGTACAGAACTGCAAAATCATCGGAGCTGTTGGAGCATGCTCTCCCGATGTCAAAATACAAACACAATTAGAGATGAAAATGGGAAATGCAGCAATAAAATGCACGTTCCTTGTAGTGGAGAAGTTATTAGTGGACTGTATTCTTGGTATTGGGAGTATGCAGGACTACGATTGTCAGATTGATTTCTTGGAAGGAATAGTTAAATTTAGACTAAATGGAGAAGAGATAGCACTGGATTTAAATAGAAAGGAAACGGTGCATGAGAAATATTGTCGTGGTGCCATAATTCAATTAATTGACACTACAAATGGTCGTTGGAAAGAGCTTTAAAAGGATTTGATACAACAGGAGGACTTTAACCAAACAACAATGATAAAAGCTAGTGAATCAAATCAGCTTACTGGGGAACAAAGGCAGCAGCTTCATTATTTGTAAGAAGCATATGAAGAGATTTTTGATGAGAAACCAGGAATTATTAAAGGGTATATTTGTCACCTACAAGTGAAGCCACATCAGACTTACTGTTACACGCACTATCCGATCCCCTGGCGTTTAAAACAATCCCTTAAAAGGGAGATAAATAGAATGTTAGAATGGAACTTGACTGAGCCATCAACTAGTCCCTTTTGTTCTCCGCTCTTAGTCGTCCCAAAACCTGGAGGTAACGTTAGATTAGTTATGGATGTTAGAGAGATTAATAAAATAATAGTACCTGTAAGAACTCATCCTGAAAATATAGATGAATTAATTCAAAATTTCCAGGATGTTTCATACTTAACTAGTGTTGATTTGAGAAGTTCGTACTGGCAGGTCCGAGTGGATAAAGAATCTAGGAAATATACCGCATTTATCTATGCTGGGAGAAGTTACCAATTTAGAGTTGTCCCGTTCGGACTTAATATTAGTGCCGGAATATTTATTTCAACGTTGGATTATGTTCTTGGACCAGAATTGCGTAGTCGTATAACTGTGTTTGTTGACGACTTATTAATAGCCACGAAAACATGGGAAGAGCATTTGCATATTTTGGAAAGGATTTTTGCTGTTTTCAAGAAAACCGGAATTACAGTAAACTTACAAAAGTCTCATTTTGCTTTACCACAAATTAAGTTCTTAGGACGTATGATAGATGCGAAAGGTATCCTGCCTAGCGAGAAGAAGATAAGTGCAATTCGCAATTTTCCATCACCACGGAATAAAAGACAGCTAGCTGAAGGGATTTATAGGTATGGCATCGTTCTTCCGTCGTTTCATAAAGACTCAAGCCATGAATTCTGAGGCATTAAACCGGCTTCTACGGAAGGATGTGCCATGGCAATGGACTGAAGAATGTGAACTAGCTTTTCGAGACATTAAAGGCCAACTCGTTTACGCATCGTTATTATATCACCCTGATATGAATTGTGAGTTCTGTCTGTCCACGGATTCATCTGGTGTTGGATTAGGTGCTTGTCTCTTCCAAATAAGGAAAATAAAAGGGGTACCAACATTCTGTCCGATAGCATTTGCTAGTCGAGTGTTATCGCCCTGTGAAAGAGCTTATACGACCACAGAACTTGAAGCACTTGCGGTTATCTGGGCATTCAAGAAGTTTAGCTATTATTTATATGGTTCGAAAACGATTGTGTATTGTGACCATCAATCACTAACCTTTTTGCAAACATGTCAATTATTACATCCTAGACTGTCACGTTGGACAATGACACTACAACAGTACCAATTTAAAATTATTCATGTGTCTGGCAAAGAAAATATTATTGCGGATGCGCTGTCAAGATCCCCAGAAGGTTTAACGCCGGAAATAGAATTAGTAAATACTTCGGATTTTCCAGTATTACTGTTGCAGGACAATATCTACAAGACTTATTATGTACATCTACGTAGAGATATGGGAAATTTACAACGAAAAGACCCTCGATGGAAGAAGATAATTCAGCTAAAGGAACAACAAAATTCTAGGGCTAGTTTAGATCATTATAAATTAGTAAATGGAGTATTATTCTTCAGATGTGGGAAGGACAACAATCCACGGTGGTGTGTATGTATCCCGAAGGAATATGAGGAAAAATTAATTTGGTTTACCCACTTATCATGGGGACATTTTGGTGTAATTAAATGTGCCAATAAAATAGGAGCATACTGTTATTTTCCGAATATTCGGAGAAAAGTGCACCAAACAATGCAAAACTGTTTACTCTGTCAAAAGGCAAAACCGGATAATAGAGGTAGTAAGCATGTTCTGCATTCAATTATTCCACGAGAGCCAAGGGCGTTAATTTCGTGTGATATCTGCGGCCCTCTCCCACGATCAAGAGGAGGAATCAAATTCATTGTTGGATTCTTTGACGTGTTTACAAAATATGTAAAACTATATCCATTAACGTGTGCTACTGCCAGAGCTGTTGTAGTGAGATTAGTGCGTGACTATCTTCCGCATGTAGGTTTACCGAAATCCATAATTACAGATAATGCCAGAATTTTTACTGGATTTAAATGGAAGCAAACACTAACACAACTTGGTATTCAACAAATTTTGACATCATGTTACCATCCACAAGGTAGTCCAATAGAACGAGTTTTTCGAGAATTAAACCGATTTATGCGTACATACTGTCACAGTAAACAAACATCATGGACTGATTATTTGTCAGAATTTGAACAAATATTTAATAATCTGACACATACCTCAACTAACTTTACTCCAACAGAGCTTATGTTTAGTCAGACTGAAAAGAACTTCTGGATAAACCATCTGCCAAAGTATGAAGACCAGAATTTAAAATGGGAGGAAAAGATTCGACTCACACTTGTCAATTTAACTAAAAAGGCAATACAACGGAAATTGACATATGATAAACGGATTCACCGGATTCAGACGTTTCATCTTGGAGAAAAGGTTTTATTGAGGCGACACATCCACTCCTCGAAACTGATGAAGAACATAAAAAAATGGAATCTTATTTATACCGGACCATATGTTATTGTAAATATACCAAATCCTGGATCATACTTGTTGGCATATCCCGAATCGAAAAGGATAAAGGTATTATTCCCGCATAATGATATTAAGAGATTTAGTGAAGGATCGTAGATCTGTGATACCTAATATGGAGAAGAATTTAGTGTGGAATTTGGCTATGAGTCGAATGTGTATATAAATATCATGAAGTTTATGTTGTCTAGAGGTTAAGAGACAGTGAGACTACTCCTGTGCTAGGTTAAGAGGCAGTGAGATTACCCCTGTGATAGGTTAAGAGACAGTGAGATTACTCCTGTGATAGGTTAAGAGACAGTGAGATTACTCCTGTGATAGTTTAGCACAAAATTTTTAAGATAGGTAGAATAATTTGTTAATTACTAGTGTTTGTAAGTGTGGACTATGAGCAGAAGCCACAGTGATATACAATGAAAGTGCATCTACATTTCCTCAAGACACGGCACTTATGTGAGAATTGCGTGTGAAACTTGAACAGTGTGGGATATGTAGGTAAATACGCTGTGCGTATGATGTGCGCTGTTCGCGCAAGAAAACAAATGAACTGTGAAATGAAGTAACAGTCGATAATGTCACTGTTGCAAACGATTGAAGAAACTCTCTGGTTGCGCGAGAGAAAATTATTATAATGTTTGGAATTTCATTATGGCTTCTATACCAGGAGAATTAATTTAAGAATTTTAATTAACATTTTAATAATAGCAGTTTGTGTGTTTCATATTACGGACATAATTGTTGAAATATATTTCCATAAATGTTCATGAGAGGATGAAGAAGATTCTACGAGTGGATGATTTGTTAAATGAACATACGTCATCATTAATGATATTTATTTGCAACTGGATCTATAAATCAATTAATTATAAGAATAATGAAAATTTTTCAAATTATTCCTTTTGTGGAGTCAGTGTCATATGCCTGTGTTTAAAATTTTTCATCAGGTGTAAACTTAAATTTTATCCATAATTTCGTAATTGAAAGCAAACCTCGGACAGATTCAATGCTCTACTTCCACCTGCACTATAACAAAACGGAGATTAGATTAAAAATTTTTTTTTGAGAGGAATACATTCGATATGAGGTGCAACAAAATTTAATTGCCCACAGTCTATTTAGCAATGTTTTGGACAATCAGCAGTTGTAATGCAAAACAACTTTGCTGTTGAGGACTACAATAAAAAATTCGCGATTGTCAGGACTGATGGATGTTCCAGTCTAGTACAGATGGAAGAATGTAGGGATCCACTCCGATTTTGAGTTCAACGATGAAATATGGTCTTCGTTGCCTTAATCCACTCTCTTCCAGGGATTTATTCAGTCAGAACCTTTTCTTATTCCACTTTAAACCTGTTTCATGTTCACGTACCTGACCATCTGTTCCTGAGATCTTCTTCCTGTTTCTACGGCACGTTACCAGCTTCTATCCTGTACCATAAGCCATCGCCTGTCCTCCGTGCCGCGTCCACCAAACGCTGTACGTCACCTACCCGGTGTCCGTACCCAGTGTTCCTGTTCCATCGACTTCACAACGAGATCGCCGGCTACATCGTCGAAAGAAGAATTTAGAAAATTTTTTTTTGAGCAATATTGTAAATTTTTTTTTGACTATGAGGCACTTTTCCTTCGATCTAATCTATAGAGCTTCTATATATTTCAAAATTACTGGATTTAGGCTTTCCTATCTTCTTTAATACCTGAGCTGGGGTCTGTTCTTCCGGGTTTTCCAGGGTTTCCCTGTGAAGGCCAGTTCCCAAATGGGTAGACCTTTTTCGTAATTACACCAATCTACATCTTCCCTGGTTATGTACTCGGGATGCGGGTATACCCCAGTACATGTAAAAGCTACAGCTTAGGTATTCCCGTAACGTATTGTCTTAAGATGTTACCCATACTCTCTACAGTAAAATTCTACTAATTCAAAATATTCCTCTTTTGAATAAACAACCCAACAAATTTTTTCTGTTAGCTCGCAAAGTATATTATCATTAACTTTGCTCGCTGCGAGGGGCAATTGTAATATCTCTTTATATTCGATGAATTATTCTGATACAATTCTACCCTTGAATGAGGTTTACTAATTTTCTATCTTCATACTCGCAGAATCCATGCGAAAAGTAGCTCATACAAAAGCTATGCCATGAGCGCATAAGTATTCTTTGTAGTACTCTCTCTGGTGGTTGTTAGAAAAAAAGCAAGGGGAGCTTCCGAGTTTGTCTTCGTGCCGATTAGCCTGAGCTTGGTTTGGAAGAACTGTAATCTGATTATTGAGATTTATGACAGAAGATAACTCAGACGAAACTATACGATTAAAAAGGAAATATATATAGATTGCTCCTTCAAATAAAAGGTGTGTATTGGAAATTTGAGAATTAATGACATTTATCGATATATTACGTAGTTGTTAATCAGAAGGGAACTTCCGAAAGACTGGATACGAACCTGCATTAAATAATCCAAGAGCTCCATTACTTCTTCGGAAGGCTAAACTTCATCAAAGCCAAATATCCGCTTGGTTTGAGGTTTCCCGACTGATTATACAACGCTCCCAAAATTACGAGGCATTTTCTTTGTACAGATTAGCAGACTGCCGCAAAGCACGAGCCTGCTGAGATGAAGAATCATCGCCTGATTTCATTCTAACAAGTAAAATTTCAGAGTCATTTTCAGTGACTGAGCTATGACTGTGTTTCCTATCATGAAAGATTGATTGCTCGAACGAATTGAAAGCTACAGAATTACGTAAAAAAGAAGGAAAAATTACAAGTACAAGACACTGACGTTTCTAAGTGACTATGATTTCAGCCTATCCTGTGAGACCAGTTTTAGATTCCGATGCTTCACTTCAGGTTACAGTATCCCTAGGACCTTCACATTGACGATACAACACAGTAACTGCATCGGACTTAAATACAAAAGACACAATGCCGACTTAAGTACAAGAGGACTGACTTCTTCGTGTCTATGTTTCGAACCTGTCCTGTGTCACCAGTTTTAGATTCCGATGCACGACTGCAGGTATACTCTATCCCTTGGACCTTCACTTTGACGATGAAACACAGTAACTTCATCGGATTTAAATACAAAGGGCTCAATGCAGACTTATGTACAAGAAGACTGAGTCTTCTTACCACCTATGTTTTGAGCCTTTCCTGAGAGACCACTTTTAGATTCCGATGCTGCACTTCATGTTTACTGTATCCCTTGGACATTCACTTATACGATGAAACACAACAATTGCATCGGAATTAAATACAAAAGGCACAATGCCGACTTAAGTACAAGAAGGCTGAATTTTCTTAGTGTCTATGTTTTGAGCCTTTCCTGTGAGACCAGTTTTAGATTCTGATGCTTCACTTAAGGTCTACTGTATCCCTTGGACCTTCACATTGACGATGAAACACAGATATTGCATCGGAATTAAATACAAAAGGCACAATGCCGACATAAGTACTAGAAGGCTGTGTCTTCTTACTGTCTATTATTTGAGCCGTCTCTGTGAGCCCAGTTCTGGATTCCGATGCTTCACTTCAGGTTTACTGCATTCTTTGGACTTTCACATTGACGATGCAACACGGTTATTGCATCGGAATTAAATCCAAAAGGCACAATGCCAACTTAAGTACAAGAAGACGGACTTTTCATAGTGTCTATGTTTAAGCCTTTCCTGTGTAACCAGTTTAAGATTCCGATGCACGACTGCAGGATTACTGTGTACCTTGGACCTTCACTTTGACGATGACGCACAACAATTGCTTCGGAATTTAATACAAAAGGCACAATGCCGACTTAAGTACAAGAAGACTGACCTCTCTTAGTGTCTATGTTTAAGCCTTTCCTGTGTCCCCAGTTTAAGATTCCGATGCACGACTGCAGGTTTTCTGTACCCCTTGGACCTTCACTTTGACGATGAAACACAGTAACTTCATCGGAATTAAATACAAAGGGCTCAATGCAGACTTATGTACAAGATTACTGAGTTTTCTTACTGTCTATGTTTTGAGCCTTTCCTGAGAGACCAGTTTTAGATTCCGATGCTTCACTTCAGGTTTTCTGTATCCCTGGGACCTTCACATTGATGATGCAACACAGTAATTGCATCGGAACTAAATACATAAGGCACAATGCCGACTTAAGTACGAGAAGACTGACTTCTCTTAGTGTCTATGCTTCTAACCTGTCCTGTGTCACCACTTTTAGATTCCGATGCACAACTGCAGGTTTACAGTATCCCATGGGCCTTCACTTTGACGATGAAACACAGTTATTGCATCGGAATAAAATACAAAAGGCACAATGCAGACTTAAGTACCAGACGACTGACTTTTCTTTGTGTTGTGTTTGAGCCTTTCCTGTGTGACCAGTTTTACATTCCGATGCTTCACTTGAGGTTTCTTGTATGCCTTGGACCTTCACTTTGACGATGATACACAAAAATTGCATTGGAATTAATTACAAAAGGCACAATGCCGACTTAAGTACAGGAAGACTGACATCTCTCAGTGTCTATGATTCGAGCTTGTCCTGTGTCACCAGTTTTAGATTCCGATGCATAACTGCAGGTTTACTGTATCCCTTGGACCTTCACGTTGACGATGTAACACAGAAATTGCATCGGAATTCGAAACGAAACGCACAATGCCGACTTAAGTACAAGAAGGCTGAGTCTTCTTACCGTCTACGTATCAAACCTTTCCTGTGATACCAGTTATAGATTCCGATGCTTCACTTCAGGTTTAGTGTATCGCCTGGACCTTCACATTGACGATGAAACACCTAAATTGCATCGGAAGTAAATACAAAAGCTACAATGCCAACTTAAGTACCAGAAGTTTGAATTTTCTTACCGTCTATGCTTTGAGCCTTTCATGTGTCACCAGTTTAAGATTCCGATGCCTCACTTCAGGTTTACTGTTGAAAGGTGGCTACACTGAGCCACTGCGCCAGACATTGCGCCAAAGAGTATTATTAAGCCGCCTCCACTGTGCTTGTCGAGGGCTCGTAGTAAACAGTGCCTGTTAAGAACTCGTAGAAGTCAGTGCTTGTCGAGAGCTCGTAGTAGACAGTGCCTGCTAAGAACTCGTAGAAGAGTGCTTGTCGAGAGCTCGTAGTAGACAGTGCCTGTTAAGAACTCGTATTAGTCAGTGCTTTTGAGAGAGCTCGTAGTAGTCAGTGGCTGTCGAGGTCTCGTGGTAGTCTGTGCTGAGATGTTGTAGCAGAGAGTGTTTGTTGAGATGTGCTATTAGGCAGTGCTTGCTGAGATGTGATATTGGTGAGTTCTGGTTGAGATATAATGTAAGGATTAGAATGATTTTCATCAATATAATTGAGGTAATTAACTCCGTTTGTTTTAATTTCAGTATGCTAAATAATGCGTCATTACAGGTTCAGTCAACAAAGCATCTGGCGTGTGTTCTTGTATTAGAGTGTAATTCTGCTTTCCTTACGCAATTATCGTATTTCTAATTTTCTTTTATCACGTCAGTATAATTGGTATTTAAAAATTCTTGTCTTGTTGAAGAAGAACCGTGCCAGATGTGTACGTTGAGTCACAGTCCCACACACAGAACAATTACATTTGTGCTTGGGTTTTGTAGGTTTTGTAGTTGCTGGGGACTTAATTAATAAATTGTGTTAACGAAAAATTTTCATTTCATTCTTTGTTGTTGTTCTTTGCAGTCAGATTGCGTAATAATTCTAGTCAGGGCCAACCGTTTACGAAACAGCGTAATCGGACCTTCAGCTACGAAAAACTAAAAAGTATTTTCAATCATATTTAATTAAGCCCCCATGCACGTGGCGACCGCTGCTTCGGATCGTCCCTTGGAATTCTTCTGATTGTAAAAATAGTAGACCGTAGTATTGTTGTAGTAATTTGTGTTTAGTAATTGTAGTCTGTATTGCATGTGTAGATTTGGTAATTGTCATTCTTCTAATGGTATTTTTTTTAAATTTAAATTGTTGTCTTGTATACGCGTTTGACAATCTAGTGCAATTATTTCAATTGTTCGATTGATCGTGTTTGAGGGAGACATTGCATGTAAATGGTTTTGTTGGAGATAAAGAGTCATTGTGTGTAATTTTCGTACAGTGACGAATTTTTTTTATGTTTTGTAAATGAGTACGCGGTCGATGAAAAAGGCGAAAATGATGAATAGTGAGAATGACGAAATGGTTGACATGGCGAACTCTCCAACACAGGAGAACAGTGTGATGAATAATGAAGTGGAAAACAATGTAATAGGTCGGGATAATAGTCCGGAACCATTTCAAAATCTTTCTCAATCAGAAAATTCACAGAATACGAGATTAACGATAGAAGATTCTGAAATAGTATCGAACACAGATAGCCTTACAGCTATGACGAAGGAAGCTGGTTTTGTGGGAAATGTTAGGGGTGAAAAGAATTTTGAAACAGTTACTATGGAGCAGTTCATGAGTGCTATATTAAATATGGGAACAATGGAAACACGGTTTAGATCTGAATTAAAAAGACAGATGGGAACAATGGAAACACGGTTAGACTCACTGGGATCACAAATAGGAACAATTAAAACAGAGATAGGAACAATTAAAACCGAGATGGGAACTTTGGGATCTGAATTAAAAACTGATATGGGAACACTAGAAACACGGTTAGACTCACGAACAGGGACATGTTTTAAAAATATGGAAGATGAGTTAGAGAAAGAAATCAGAGAAGAAGTACAACTGATTTTGAATTCTCATAATAATAGATTAGTTGCAGTAGAGATTAGACAAAGGGAACAGGATAGAGAACAGGAGGAAAGAGATCGCGTGATAGTACAGAAATTTTCAGAGTTAAATTTACAACGTGCACACGACAAGGAGGAAATATTTGAGAGAATCGAGGAATCCGTGCCAAATGTCAGAATAAATAATCTAACACAACAATATGAACAGTTAACTACCAAATGTGTCAATACTGAAACCCGAGTTGCGACACGGAAGACGTAAACAAACAGAAAGAAAAAATAGGTGATTTAGCGGAAAGAGTTGAGGAGATATCAGATAAACTGACAAATCTTAGTTTACATGGGGACAGAGATTCGGATGATACAGCTCCATTACCATTCGCAGAAACCGAAGAGTACCAGAACATAAATAAACATGTTGAAAATCAGGGAAAATTTAATGAACGCGTGAAAAGGGAATTTGAGGCATTACGAAAGCAAGTCAAACAAATTGTAGGCGAAATTGTAGGAAAAGACCGCAAAAGAAATTCGAACTTGACAATAATCGTCATTGGGACTGGGACAGACGCGGTAGGTCTTTGTCGCCACGAGGCGAAAACTTTGACTATAAACACTTTTTGACTGTTCGGAAATTTAAGATCTTCCGTAATTCTAAGAATGACATACATCCATGTTCATGGCTAGATCAATTTAGGTACGCACGTCCGCCAGATGTGCCACAAAGTCACAAACTGGAAATTATGTGCAGCTATTAAAGTCCTCAGGGGATTCACTACTCTAAGTGAATATGTGCCATAGCGAGCATAGGGCCCCGAACCGTAGTGGTGCTATTTCTCTTTTAGTTTTCTGCACCGCTGCCTACTCTTTTACTATTCTTTGCATCTGTCAAACCAACTCTTCGACTATCAATCTATCTAGTGAGTGAGTAAACAATAACCGGATATGACTGTTTTACCCAAAAGTACTTTGGAATTTACCGTTTGGACTTACTATATTTTCTGCAGCATTCATTCGTAGCTTAAATGAAATGTTACCTGTTTATCTTCGTGACAATATTACTTCATATGTTGACGATATTCTTATTGCTAAACATTCTTGGAGTGAGCACAACAAAATTTTGGATTCATTATTAAGTATCTTTGCAAGCGTTGGCTTTACAGTGAACTTGGAAAAATCTGAATTTGGTCGTTCTCAGGTGAAATTTCTCGGTCACATTATTTCTACAGACGGTATTCTTCCTGATCCAGAAAAATTAGACGCTATTCGTAATTATGCTGTTCCTACCATAAAACGTGATGTTCGTAGTTTCCTTGGCGTCTGTAAATTTCTTCGACGCTTTGTTAGATTGGACGATTTGGCCACACCTCGTTTATGTGAACTATCCAGAAAGAAATCTGATTGGTGTTGGGATGAGGAAGCTCAGTCAGAATTTGAACAGCTTCGTGATGCTTTAGTTGCGGCTCCATTTCTTTCACATCCGGATCTATCTAAAGATTTTTGTTTGGCGACGGACTCATCATACAAGGGCCTAGGTGCACATTTATTTCAAGAGATAGAAGAAAACGGCGTTGTAGCACAGAAAACTATTGCATTTGGAAGTCGTGTTCTTTCTAAATCAGAAAAGAATTATTCGATTACAGAACTTGAAGCTTTGGCTGTTGTTTGGGCTTTCACAAAATTTCGCACATTTTTGTTTGGCAGACATACTAAGGTTTACATCGATCATCGAGCTCTGGAATTTCTTATGTCAACAAAATTAACTCATGGCAGATTGTCACGATGGGCGTTGTACCTACAGGAATTTGACTTTAGTATTGTTTACATACAGGGTTCTTCAAATATTGTTGCCGATGCTTTATCACGTGCACCTGTGGGTTTGAAACAAAGTGCTGAAGAGGACTGCGTAGAAAACAATTATTGTTTGATGTATATTCAAGGTGTTGCGTTTGAAAACTTTATTTCGTCTTCGCTCCAGGACATCACTAAGGAGCAAAATAAGGATCCAATCTGGAAGGACATTAAGGAGAAGTGGAGGAGAAAAGAAAGCGTGGCGATTAGACAGCATTATTCAGTTCGCAATGACATTCTTTTTAAACGAAAATCGCTCGACAACTCTGTTTGGTTAGTTTGTATTCCTGATGAGTGGGTCAATAAATTGATTTGGTATACGCATTTCAGTTATGCACACTTTGGTCCCAGAAAATGCTTTCATAAATTACGGGAAAATTGCTACTTCAGTAATATGGAAAGACGTATTCCATCTGTTCTGGCCAAATGCAAATTATGTCAAAAGGCTAAGCCGCCAACAGTTTCTCACAGAGCACCGTTGTTTCCTATCATTCCAGCGAAATTAAAGGAGATGGCTGCAGTCGATTTGTTCGGTCCAGTGGTTCGATCTACTATTGGCAGTTTCGTTCTAAAATTTGGCTTCGTACTCTACAGCGTCGTAAAATTAAACCAATTTTCATTTCACTTTTTCACCCTCAATTTAACGCTTCAGAGAGATGGATGAAGGAAATCAATAAATTGTGTCGTCTTTATTGTCATCAGAATCACAGAATGTGGGATCAGTATGTTCATATTTTTCAAAACATTCTGAATGAACTTCCTAATGATTCAACTTCTTTACCGCCTATATTGATATTAAAAAACAAAGCACCGACAAATCGCATTTCTGAAATAGTTCCTTTTCCGCCTTCACGGAAACTGCGGCATTCTGAAGTTGTCAACCTGGCTCTGCGAAATATTGCATCTGCGGCTGCTAGAAGAGAGAAATCAGCTAAGCGTCCTGGTCGTTCAAAAATCTTGTCAGTTGGTCAGAAGGTGTTAATTAAGTCCCACCGTTTGTCTCACAAAGGAATAGGCTTGTGTCGCAAATTTTTTCTGCTTTATAACGGTCCATATAGAATTCGCAAAATTATTCATGATAAAACACTGTCGAAGTAGAAACTCTTAAATCTCGACGCTCTAAAGGAATACATCATATATCTAACGTAAAAATTTTTTTTAATGACATACTTTAGAGAAACCAACAGCTAGATGTAAACATGCAGAGAATACAAGGATACCGCGCTGTGTTTTGGCGGCGGCACATGCTCAAAGCAACAGTCAAGTCTGGGCGCCACACAAGGCAGTCGTTGAACGCGAACAATTGCTTCCTACGTCACGCGCCTACAGCTGATCGAGCGCTCAGTGCGAATGCACTGACAGCCGTAAACAAATACACAGTTTAATTTCTCCGACTAAATTCAGTATAAAGCTATAATGACTTGATGAATTATGTTATTAACATTCAGTATTTTTCAGGATACGGTTGTATAAAATATTTAAGAACTTCAGGTAAATTCTGTGTGTCTCCGACGTTAAGAGGACTTGCTATCGAGAAATTTTCAGGAAGAATGTAATTTCGAAGAAGAAACTAATAAACCAAAAAGGGTAACTATTAATTGAGTTTATTTTTCAGGTAACATATTTCCACTTAGGTACGTACTTTAGACGTAATTTGCTGCTCGCGATTACGTGATTCATACTTTGTGCTAAATTTCATGTTCTATGAAATTACTTGTGAAGCGACGTACTTGCGTACGTTAACTGATTTTGACAATGATTATTAATGAACTGGGTTGTAACTTGTATATATTATGCATCGCTTGGCTGCTATGCTTTTTCACTGATGTCATAATTTTTTTATTATGTGTCTGCTGTGCATATTTATTTAAATTATAATTGTAACCTGATTAATTGTGCTGACTGTGATTATGTATGTAAGTTATACTTTGTGATTTATCTGCTTGCGCCTTCATGTTTGCTTATTAAGATGACATATGAACATTTATTTGCTTATGCTGATATGATGCTAATGACATGTTTACTGCTTTACCTATGGATTGCATATTTATACATATCTGTTGTTGTCATAACTACTCTTTAATGTGGTGTATAGAAATGCTGATATACTGTGTACATACAGAGAGTTTAGGTCACACTATTGGATTAATTATAGATTGTTCGATTGGCAGAGCCTCGTTGTAGGATTTGTGCTGCATCCACTTTTTGACATTCTGTTCTCTACTGGTATATTTACTCGCTATTGCTTGTTTTGCTTACGCTAAGTGCCTTATATTTTTAAGATAAGAAAATGAACTGCTATAATTCGACGAACGACGTTAGTACAAGAAACTTCATAGAAGTCACATGAGCTGGAGGTTTTATGGAAGCTGTATAACTTTATGCTAATAGGAAGGAAGCTAACGACATGACATACCGAAACTAGGTTTAGACCATTGACAGTCATTACACTGCATTTTCCGTGAGCAATTGAAATAGGAAGTAACACTAGACACAAGAAATACTCCACATGTTTGCTTCTGCCATAATTCTTGAAGTGGTGTACACACTGTGAAATATTGTGATCATTCACATTCCGTAATCGTACTTAATTACTGAGAGTTATTCGAACTAAGTCTGTTAGAGGTCATGTATGCATTTCTTTGTTTATAATTCGTAATGAGTAGAAGATTTGGCTCAGATGGATTACACAGAGGTTGTGTGTTGACAATGTGTCTTCGGATTGTATGGGATGATGAGGTTTGCATTAGGATTTTATCTGTACTTGTTCGAGGAGACTGACTAGAGGAAAGAGTTGTTATGGAAGTGAAATGATATTGGTAATAAGGTTTATATGTATCGACGCATTGAAGAGGTATTATTGAGGTATTATTGAGATTGTGTGAAGTTGATGATTATTGGAGTTTTGGTGGATAAGAGGTAAAGTAAGTGAGGAGCCTATATTGGCAATAAGGTTTATATGTATCGACGTATTGAAGAGGTGTTATTGAGGTATTATTGAGATTGTGTGAAGTTGATGATTATTGAAGTTTTGGTGGATAAGAGGTAAAGTAAGTGAGGAGCATATATTGGCAATAAGGTTTATATGTATCGATGTATTGAAGAGGTGTTATTGAGGTATTACTGAGATTGTGTGAAGTTGATGATTATTGGAGTTTTGGTGGATAAGAGGTAAAGTAAGTGAGGTGCATATTATTTTTGTTGGCCTTATGGAACAAGGAGGATGAAGATAGCAGACTAGAACACTAAAGTAGAAGGAAGATAGTCTATACACACACTTTGTTAAATCACTAAGCAGTATATACTTTTTTTTGGAGAGAGGAAGTATTTGCATATCTTGGCTCACTGACAGTTGTTCAGCAACAGTACATTTGATTTGGCTTGGCAAACATTGGTCTTGACATGATGACTATGACGTTGACTTAACTATTATTGACTGTTATACATTGCTGCCACTACTACTTGATACACATGATGAACATCAGATTTTGACAGAATTGCATATACACAGTTAACACTATTCAGTTACACAGTAGTACTTAATGTGGATGAAAGATGAGTGAGTGTGTTTTGTGTGTTTTCCTTTCCTAATCCTACCCACCTATCTCGTAAATATTATTTTATTTGTTTGTAGTGGCTTGCACTGACACCCATAAATTTTACAGGTTTACTGATATTTGAGTATTTGTAATAGTTAATATGAAAATTATCTAACATCATTTGTGTGTTTGTTATGATTTGTATGTTTAGTGTAAAAGCATTTGTATGTGCATTCAAACTATTGTTCATGCCAGAACTGTCTGATTAGTGAGGGTAATTATTATGAACTGTTACCTGCACTTTTTCAACATAATGTGTGACACTTAGGAATGTTTAATTTCTGCTGATGAACTGTCTGATTAGTGATAGTGAATATTATGGACTGTTACTTGTACTTTTTCTACATGATTGGTGACGCTTAGGAATGATTAATTTCTGCTGATGAACAGTGTGATTAGTGATAGTGAATATCATGGACCGCTCTCTGGACCTGCTCATCATTGCTAGGTGCAACTGATGGACTACTTGTATGGAAATGAAGTCACTTGTTGGTGTCTGCACCTGCTCAACATTACTGGGTGCACAGATGAAGCTACTTCTCTGGAAATGAAGTCACTTGTTGCTGTCTGCACCTACTCAACATTGCTGGGTGCCACTGTTAGAACTGTTTCTAGTGAAATGATGTTACTTCTTGCTGTCTGCTCCTACTCAACATTGCTGGGTGCCACTAATGGAACTGCTTCTATTGAAATGAAGTCACTTGTTGGTGTCTGCACCTGCCCAACATTACTGGGTGCACAGATGAAGTTACTTCTATGGAAATGATGTCACTTGCCGGTGTTTGCACCTACTCAACATTGCTGGGTGGCACTGATGGACTGCTTCTACTGAACTAATGCGACTTGTTGCTGTGTGTACCTCTTCAACTTTACTGGGTGCAACTGATGGACTGCTTCTACTGAAATGAAGTCACTTGTTGGTGTCTGCACCTGCTCAACATTACTGGGTGCACAGATGAAGCTACTTCTATGGAAATGATGTCACTTGCCGGTGTCTGCACCTAATCAACATTGCTGGGTGCCACTGATGGATTGCTTCTACTGAAGTAATGTGACTTGTTGCTGTGTGTACCTCTTCAACTTTACTGGGTGCCACAGATGGAACTGCTTCTACTGAAATGATGTCACTTGTTGGTGTCTGCACCTGCTCAACATTGCTGGGTGCAACTGATGGACTGCTTCTACTGAAATGATGTCACTTGTTGGTGTCTGCACCTGCTCAACATTGCTGGGTGCAACTGATGGACTGCTTCTACTGAAATGATGTCACTTGTTGGTGTCTGCACCTGCTCAACGTTGCTGGGTGCAACTGATGGACTGCTTCTGCTGAAACGATGTCATTTGTTGGTGTTTGCACCTGTTGACCATTTTTGGGCTGGAATTATCAACTATTTGTTTTTTTTTTTTTTTGAACAATTAAAAGTCTTTTACGTGAACATTTGTATAAACTGATTTTTTGTGTATTGTGCAAACTATTATGTAAAGCCACATGTATGAAAAGAATTTGTATTGCCTACTGTATTTTATATATTAGGTTATTGAAAGGTCAGTGCAAAGCCAAAATTTTAACTAATTATGTGATATTTAGGTATTAATATTATTTTTTATTTTTGTCTGTATTTTTCTGGACGAATTTGGCGGTATGTTCACCACCAATGCTGGCAAAAACACCATCAAATTCTGTTCTGTGGAGGAGGGGCATATGAAAGGTGGCTACACTGAGCCACTGCGCCAGAGATTGCGCCAAAGAGTATTATTAAGCCGCCTCCACAGTGCTTGTCGAGAGCTCGTAGTAGACAGTGCCTGTTAAGAACTCGTAGAAGTCAGTGCTTGTCGAGAGCTCGTAGTAGACAGTGCCTGTTAAGAACTCGTAGAAGAGTGCTTGTCGAGAGCTCGTAGTAGACAGTGCCTGTTAAGAACTCGTAGTAGTCAGTGCTTGGAGAGAGCTCGTAGTAGTCAGTGCCTGTCGAGGTCTCGTGGTAGTCTGTGCTGAGCTGTTGTAGCAGAGAGTGTTTGTTGAGATGTGCTATTAGGCAGTGCTTGCTGAAATGTGATATTGGAGAGTACTGTTTGAGATATAATGTAAGGCTTAGAATGATTTTCACCAATATAAATGAGGTAATTAACACCGTTTGTTTTAATTTCAGTATCCTAAATAATGCGTCAATACAGGTTCAGTCAACAAAGCATCTGGCGTGTGTTCTTGTATTAGAGTGTAATTCTGCTTTCCTTACGCAATTATCGTATTTCTAATTTTCTTTTATCACATCAGTATAATTGGTATTTAAAAATTCTTGTCTTGTTGAAGAAGAAACGTGCCAGATGTGTACGTTGCGTCACACTCCCACACACAGAACAATTACAATTGTGCTTGGGTTTTGTAGGTTTTATAGTTGCTGGGGACTTAATTAATTAATTGGGTTAAGGAAAAATTTTCATTTCATTCTTTGTTGTTATTCTTTGCAGTCAGATTGCGTAATAATTCTAGTCAGGGCCAACCGTTTACGAAACAGCGTAATCAGACCTTCAGCTACGAAAAACTAAAAAGTATTTTCAATCATATTTAATTAAGCCCCCATGCACTGTTTCCCATGGACATTCACTTTGACATTGAAACACAGAAATTGCATCGGAATGAAAAACAAAATGCACAATGCCGGCTTAAGTACAAGAAGACGGAGGATTCATACCGTCTATGCTTTAAACCTTTCCTGTGAGATCAAGTATAGATTACGATGCTTCACTTCAGGTTTACTGTATCCCTTGGACCTTCACATTGACGATGAAACACAGAGATTGCATCGCAATTAAATACAAAAACCTCACTGCCGACTTAAGTACAAGAAGACTGACTTTTCTTAGTGTCTAAGTTTTGGGCCTTTCCTGTGAGACCAGTTTTAGATTCCGATGCTTCACTTCAGGCTTACCGTATCACTTGGACCTTCACATTGACAATGTAACACACAAATTGCGTCGGAATCAAATACAAAAAGCACACAGCCGACTTAAATACTAGCAGACTGTGTCTACTTACTGTCAATGATTTGATCCTTCCCTGTGAGACCAGTTTTAGATTCCGATGCTGCACTTCAGGTTTACTGTATTCCTTGGACCTTCACATGGACGATGCAACACAGTAATTGCATCGGAATTGAATGCAAAAGGCACAATGCCGACTTAAGTACAAGTGGACCGACTTTTCTTAGTGTCTATATTTCGAACCTGTCCTCTGTCACCAGATTTCAACTCCGATGCACAACTGCAGGTTTACTGTATCCCTTGGACCTTCACATTGACGATGAAACACAAAAATTGCGTCGGAATTCAATTAAAAATGATCATGGCCGACTTAAGTAAAAGAAGACTGACTTTTCTTAGTGTCTATGTTTTAAGCCTTTTCTACGTCCCCAGACGCGGATTCCAATGAACGACTGCTTGGTTACTGTATCCCTTGGAACTTCACATTGACGATGAAACACAGTAATTGCATCGGAATTAAATGCTAAAGTCACAATGCCGACTTAAGTAAAAGAAGACTGACTTTTCTTAGTGTCTATCATTTGAACCTTCCCTGTGAGACCAGTTTTAGATACCGATGCTTCATCTCAGGTTTACTGTATCCCTTGGACCTTCACATTGACGATGAAACACAGAAATAGCATCGGAATTGAATACAAATGGCACAATGCCGACTAAAGTACTAGATGACTGGGTCTTCTTACTGTCTATGATTTGAGGCTACGCTGTGAGACCAGTTTTAGATTTCGATGCTTCACTTCAGGTTTACTGTATCCCTTGGACCTTCACATTGACGATGAAACAAAGAAATTGCATCGGAATTAAATACAAACGGCACAATGCCGTTTTAAGTACAAGAAGGCTGAGTCTTCATACAGTCTATGCTTTGAGCCTTTCCTGTGTCACCAGTTTTAAATTCCGATGTTTCACTGCCGGTTTACTGTATCGCTTGGACCTCCACATTCACGATGAAACACAGAAATTGCAAGGGAAATAAATACAAAAGGCACAATGCCGACTTAAGTACAAGAAGACTGAGTCTTCTTACCGTATATGCTTTGAGCCATTCCTGTGAGACCAGTTCTAGATTCCGATGCTTCACTTCAGGTTTACTCTATCGCTTGGACCTTCACATTGACGATGAAACACAGAAATTGCATCGGAAATAAATACAATAGCCACCATGCCGACTTAAGTACAAGAAGACTGACTTCTCTTAGTGTCTATGTTTCGAGCCTTTCCTATGTCACCAACTGCAGGTTCACTGTATCCCTTGGACATTCACATTGACGATGAAACACATTAATTACATCGAAATTAAGTACAAAAGGCACAATGCCGACTTAGGTACAAGAAGACTGACTTTTCTTAGTGTCAACGTTTTCAGCGTCTCCTGTGAGTTTAGTTTTAGATTCGTTTGCTTCACGTCCAATGAACTGGTTCCCTTGCACCTTCACTTTGACGATGAAACACAGAAATTGCATCGGAATAAAATACAAAAGGCACAATGCCAACTTAAGTGCAAGAAGACTGAGTCTCCTTACTGGCTATGTTTTGAGCCTTTCCTGAGTCACCAGTTTTAGGTTCCGATGCTTCGCGTCCACAATGGCACAATGCCGTCTTAAGTACAAGAAGACTCTATCTTCTTACCGTCTTAGATTTGAGCTTTTCCTGTGAGACCAGTTTTAGTTTCCGATGCTTGCCTTCAGGTTTACTATTTCACTTGTACCTTCACATTGACGATGAAACACAGAAATTGCATCGGAATTAAATACAAAAGGCACAATGTCGACTTAAGTTCAAGAAGACTGACTTCTCTTAGTGTCTATGTTTTTAGCCTTTTCTATGTCACCAGTCTTTGATTCCGATGCACAACTGCTGGTTTACAGTATCCCTTGGACCTTCACTTTGACGATGAAACACAGTAATTGCATCGGAATATAATACAAATGGCACAATGCCGACAAATGTACAAGAAGACTGAGTCTTCTTACCGTCTATGTTTTGAGCCATTCCTGTGATACCAGTTTTAGATTCCGATTCTTCTCTGCAAGTTTTCTGCATCCCTTGGACCTTCACTTTGACGATGAAACACAAAAATTCTCAAGGAATTAAAAATAAACGGCTCAATGCCGACTTAAGTACAGGAAGACTGACTTTTCTAAGTTCCTATGCTTTCAGCCTTTCCTGTGTCACCAGTTTTAGATACTGATGCACAACTGCTGGTTTACTGTATCACTTCCACATTCACATTGCGTATGAAACACAGTCATTGCATCGAAATTAATTAAAATACAAAAGGCACAATGCGGACTTAAGTACAAGAAGACTGACTTTTCTTAGTGTCTATGTTTCGAGCCTTTCCTCTGCACCAGTTTTAGAATCCGATGCCAACTGCAGGTTTACTGTATCGCCTGGATTTTCACATTCACGATTAGACACAGAAATTGCATCGGAATTTCATACTTAAAGCACAATGCCGACCTAAGTACAAGACGACTGACTTTTCTTAGTGTCTATGTTTTAAGCTTTTCCTGTGAGACCAGTTTTAGATTCCGATGCTTCACTTCATGTTTACTGTATTTCTTGGACCTTCACTTTGACGATGAAACACAGTAATTCCATCGGAATTAAATACATAGGGCACAATGCTGACTTAAGTTCAAGACGACTGACGTTTCTTGGTGTCTATGATATAAGTATTTCCTGTGAGACCAGTTTTAGATTCCGATGTTTCATTTCCGGTTTACAGTATCCCTTGGACCTTCACATTGACGATGAAACACAGAAATTGCATCGGATTTAAATGCAAATGGCACAAGGCCGACAGAAGTACAAGAAGACTGACTTTTCTTAGTCTCTATGTTTCGAGACTTCCCTCTGTCACCAGTTTTAGATCCCGATGCACCACTCCAGGATTACTGTTTCCCTTGGAACTTCACATTCACGACTAAACATAGAAACTGCATCGGAATTTAATACATAACGCACAATGCCGACTTAAGTACAAGAAGACTGAGTCCTCTTACCGTCTATGATTTTAGCTTTTCCTGTGAGACCAGTTTTAGTTTCCGATGCTTCTGTTCAGGTTTACTGTGTCCCTTGGCCCTTCACATTGACAATGAATTACAGAAGTTGCATCGGAATTAATTAAAATAAGCACAATGCCGACCTAAGTAAAAGAAGACTGACTTTTCTTAATGTCTCTATATCGAGCCCATCCTGTATCACCAGTTGTAGACCCCGATGCACAACTGCAGGCTTACTGTATCTCTTGGGCCTCCACATTGACGATGAAACAAAGTAATTGCATCGGAATTAAATACAAAAGGCACAATGCTGATTTAAGTACAAGAAGACTGACTTTTCTTAGTGCCTATATATCGAGCCTCTCCTGTGAGACTAGTTTTATTTTCCGATGCTTCACGTCCAATTTACTGTCTCCCTTGGACCTTCACATTGACAATGTAACACACAAATTGCGTCGGAATCAAATACAAAAAGCACACAGCCGACTTAAATACTAGCAGACTGTGTCTACTTACTGTCAATGATTTGAGCCTCCCTGTGAGACCAGTTTTAGATTCCGATGCTGCACTTCAGGTTTACTGTATTCCTTGGACCTTCACATTGACGATGCAACACAGTAATTGCATCGGAATTGAATGCAAAAGGCACAATGCCGACTTAAGTACAAGTGGACCGACTTTTCTTAGTGTCTATATTTCGAACCTGTCCTCTGTCACCAGATTTCAACTCCGATGCACAACTGCAGGATTACTGTATCCCTTGGACCTTCACATTGACGATGAAACACAAAAATTGCGTCGGAATTCAATTAAAAATGATCATGGCCGACTTAAGTAAAAGAAGACTGACTTTTCTTAGTGTCTATGTTTTAAGCCTTTTCTACGTCCCCAGACGCGGATTCCGATGAACGACTGCTTGGTTACTGTATCCCTTGGAACATCACATTGACGATGAAACACAGTAATTGCATCGGAATTAAATGCTAAAGTCACAATGCCGACTTAAGTAAAAGAAGACTGACTTTTCTTAGTGTCTATCATTTGAACCTTCCCTGTGAGACCAGTTTTAGATTCCGATGCTTAACGTCAGGTTTACTGCACTCTTGGAACTTCACATTGACGATGAAACACAGATACTGCAACGGAATTCAATACAAAAGGCACAATGCCGAATTAAGTACAAAAGGACTGAGTCTTCATACCGTCTATGCTTTTGAGCCCATCCTGTGAGACCAGCTTTAGATTCCGATGCTTCACTTCAGGTTTACTGTATCCGTTGGACCTTCACATTGTCGATGAAACACAGATATTGCAACGGAATTACAAACAAAAGGCACAATGCCGACTTAAGTACAAGAATACTGGCTTTTCTTAGTGTCTATGATTTGAGCCTTTCCTGTGAGACCAGTTTTAGATACCGATGCTTCATCTCAGGTTTACTGTATCCCTTGGACCTTCACATTGACGATGAAACACAGAAATAGCATCGGAATTAAATACAAATGGCACAATGCCGACTAAAGTACTAGATGACTGGGTCTTCTTACTGTCTATGATTTGAGGCTACGCTGTGAGACCAGTTTTAGATTTCGATGCTTCACTTCAGGTTTACTGTATCCCTTGGACCTTCACATTGACGATGAAACAAAGAAATTGCATCGGAATTAAATACAAACGGCACAATGCCGTTTTAAGTACAAGAAGGCTGAGTCTTCATACAGTCTATGCTTTGAGCCTTTCCTGTGTCACCAGTTTTAAATTCCGATGCTTCACTGCCGGTTTACTGTATCGCTTGGACCTCCACATTCACGATGAAACACAGAAATTGCAAGGGAAATAAATACAAAAGGCACAATGCCGACTTAAGTACAAGAAGACTGAGTCTTCTTACCGTATATGCTTTGAGCCATTCCTGTGAGACCAGTTCTAGATTCCGATGCTTCACTTCAGGTTTACTCTATCGCTTGGACCTTCACATTGACGATGAAACACAGAAATTGCATCGGAAATAAATACAATAGCCACCATGCCGACTTAAGTACAAGAAGACTGACTTCTCTTAGTGTCTATGTTTCGAGCCTTTCCTATGTCACCAACTGCAGGTTCACTGTATCCCTTGGACATTCACATTGACGATGAAACACATTAATTACATCGAAATTAAGTACAAAAGGCACAATGCCGACTTAGGTACAAGAAGACTGACTTTTCTTAGTGTCAACGTTTTCAGCGTCTCCTGTGAGTTTAGTTTTAGATTCGTTTGCTTCACGTCCAATGAACTGGTTCCCTTGCACCTTCACTTTGACGATGAAACACAGAAATTGCATCGGAATAAAATACAAAAGGCACAATGCCAACTTAAGTGCAAGAAGACTGAGTCTCCTTACTGGCTATGTTTTGAGCCTTTCCTGAGTCACCAGTTTTAGGTTCCGATGCTTCGCGTCCACAATGGCACAATGCCGTCTTAAGTACAAGAAGACTCTATCTTCTTACCGTCTTAGATTTGAGCTTTTCCTGTGAGACCAGTTTTAGTTTCCGATGCTTGCCTTCAGGTTTACTATTTCACTTGTACCTTCACATTGACGATGAAACACAGAAATTGCATCGGAATTAAATACAAAAGGCACAATGTCGACTTAAGTTCAAGAAGACTGACTTCTCTTAGTGTCTATGTTTTTAGCCTTTTCTATGTCACCAGTCTTTGATTCCGATGCACAACTGCTGGTTTACAGTATCCCTTGGACCTTCACTTTGACGATGAAACACAGTAATTGCATCGGAATATAATACAAATGGCACAATGCCGACAAATGTACAAGAAGACTGAGTCTTCTTACCGTCTATGTTTTGAGCCATTCCTGTGATACCAGTTTTAGATTCCGATTCTTCTCTGCAGGTTTTCTGCATCCCTTGGACCTTCACTTTGACGATGAAACACAAAAATTCTCAAGGAATTAAAAATAAACGGCTCAATGCCGACTTAAGTACAGGAAGACTGACTTTTCTAAGTTCCTATGCTTTCAGCCTTTCGTGTGTCACCAGTTTTAGATACTGATGCACAACTGCTGGTTTACTGTATCACTTCCACATTCACATTGCGTATGAAACACAGTCATTGCATCGAAATTAATTAAAATACAAAAGGCACAATGCGGACTTAAGTACAAGAAGACTGACTTTTCTTAGTGTCTATGTTTCGAGCCTTTCCTCTGCACCAGTTTTAGAATCCGATGCCAACTGCAGGTTTACTGTATCGCCTGGATTTTCACATTCACGATTAGACACAGAAATTGCATCGGAATTTCATACTTAAAGCACAATGCCGACCTAAGTACAAGACGACTGACTTTTCTTAGTGTCTATGTTTTAAGCTTTTCCTGTGAGACCAGTTTTAGATTCCGATGCTTCACTTCATGTTTACTGTATTTCTTGGACCTTCACTTTGACGATGAAACACAGTAATTCCATCGGAATTAAATACATAAGGCACAATGCTGACTTAAGTTCAAGACGACTGACGTTTCTTGGTGTCTATGATATAAGTATTTCCTGTGAGACCAGTTTTAGATTCCGATGTTTCATTTCCGGTTTACAGTATCCCTTGGACCTTCACATTGACGATGAAACACAGAAATTGCATCGGATTTAAATGCAAATGGCACAAGGCCGACAGAAGTACAAGAAGACTGACTTTTCTTAGTCTCTATGTTTCGAGACTTCCCTCTGTCACCAGTTTTAGATCCCGATGCACCGCTCCAGAATTACTGTTTCCCTTGGAACTTCACATTCACGATTAAACATAGAAACTGCATCGGAATTTAATACATAACGCACAATGCCGACTTAAGTACAAGAAGACTGAGTCCTCTTACCGTCTATGATTTTAGCTTTTCCTGTGAGACCAGTTTTAGTTTCCGATGCTTCTGTTCAGGTTTACTGTGTCCCTTGGCCCTTCACATTGACAATGAATTACAGAAGTTGCATCGGAATTAATTAAAATAAGCACAATGCCGACCTAAGTAAAAGAAGACTGACTTTTCTTAATGTCTCTATATCGAGCCCATCCTGTATCACCAGTTGTAGATCCCGATGCACAACTGCAGGCTTATTGTATCTCTTGGGCCTCCACATTGACGATGAAACAAAGTAATTGCATCGGAATTAAATACAAAAGGCACAATGCTGATTTAAGTACAAGAAGACTGACTTTTCTTAGTGCCTATATATCGAGCCTCTCCTGTGAGACTAGTTTTATTTTCCGATGCTTCACGTCCAATTTACTGTCTCCCTTGGACCTTCACTTTGACGATGAAACACAGAAATTGCATCGGAATTAAATACTAAATTTACAATGCCGACTTAAGTACAAGAAGACTGAGTCTTCTTACTGTCTATGATTTGAGCCATTCCTGTGTCACCAGTTTTAGGTTCCGATGCTTCACGTCCAATTTACTGTATCCCTTGGACCTTCACATTGACGTATAAAGGCAAAAATTGCAACGGAATAAAATATAAAGGTAGCATGCCGATTTTATTACAATAAGACTGACACTGCCTAGTGTCTATGTTTTGAGACTTTCCTGTGAGACCAGTTTTAGATTCTGATACTTCACTTCAGGTTAACTGTATCCCTTGGACCCTCATTTTGACGATGAAACACAGTAGTTGCACCGGAATTAAATACAAAAATCACAATGCCTAATTAAGTAGAAGAAGACTGAGTTTTCATAGTGTCTATGCTTTGAGCCACTCGTGTGAGATCAGTCTTAGATTCCGATGCTTCACTTCAGGTTTACTGTATCCCTTGTACCTTCACTTTGACGATGAAACACAGTAAATCCATCGGATGTAAATACAAAAGGTACAATGCCGACTTAAGTACAAGACGACTCACTTTTCTTAGTGTCTATGTATTAAGCCTTCCCTATGAGACCAGTTTTAGATTCCGGAGCTTCGCTTCAGGTTTACTGTATCCCTTGGACCTTCACTTTGACGATGAAACACAGAAATTGCATCGGAATTAAATACAAATGGCAAAATGCCGACTTAAGTACAAGAGGACTGACATTTTTCGTCTCTATGTTTCGAGCCTTTCCTCTGTCACCAGTTTTAGAATCCGATGCCAACTGCAGGTTTACTGTATCCCTTGTACCTTCACTTTGACGATGAAACACAGTAATTCCATCGGAATTAAATACATAAGGCACAATGCCGACTTAAGTACAAGACGACTGACTTTTCTTAGTGACTATGTTATAAGCTTTTCCTGTGAGACCAGTTTTAGATTCCGATGCTTCACTTCCGGTTTACTGTATCCCGTGGACCTTCACTTTGGCGATGAAACACAAACATAGGATTGGAATCAAATACAAAAGGCACAATGCCGACCTAAGTACAAGAACACTGGGTCATCTTGATGTCTATGCTTAGAGGCTTTCCTGTGTCACCAGTTTTAGATTCCGATGCTTCACTTCCAATTTACTGTATCCCTTGGTCCTTCACTTTGGTGGTGAAACACAGAAATTGCTCCGTAATGAAATACAAAAGCCACTATGCTGACTTAAGTACAAGAAGACTGAGTCGTCTTATCGTATATGTATTGAGCCTTTCCTATGAGACCATTTTTAGTTTCTGATCCTTCACTTCAGGTTTACTGTACCCCTTGGTCCTTCACTTTGACGATGAAACACAAACATTGCATCGGAATTAAATACAAAAGATACAATTCCAACTTAGTACAATAAGACTGAGTCTTCACACCATCTATGTCTTGAGCCTTTCCTTTGAGACCAGTTTTAGATTCTGGTGCTTCGCTTCAGGTTTACAGTATTACTTGGACCTTCACATTGACGATGAAACACAGAAATTGCATCGAAATAGAATACAAATGGCAAAATGCCGACTTAAGTACAAGAAGACTGACTTTTCTTAGTCTCTATGATTCGTTCCTTTCTTCTGTCACCGGTTTCAAATTCCGATGCCAACTGCAGGTTTACTGTATCCCTTGGAACTTCACATTCACGATTAAACACAGAAATTGCATCGGATTTTGATACATTAGGCACAATGCCGACCTAAGTACAAGACGACTGACTTTTCTTGGTGTCTATGTTTTAAGCTTTTCCTGTGAGACCAGTTTTAGATTCCGATGGTTCACTTCCGGTTGACTGTATCCCTTGGACCTTCAAATTGACGATGAAACACAGAAATTGCATCGGAATTAAATTCAAAAGGCACAATGCCGATTCTAGTGCAAGAAGACTGACTTTCCTTAGTGCATATGTTTTGAGCCTCTCCTGTGAGACTAGCTTTATTTTCCGATGCTTCAAGTCCAATTTACTGTATCCCTTGGACCTTCACTTTGACGATGAAACACAGAAATTTCATCGGAATTAAATACTAAAGGTACAATGCCGACTTAAGCACAAGAGGACTGAGTCTTCTTACTGTCTATGATTTGAGCCTTTCCTGTTTCACCAGTTTTAGGTTGCGATGCTTCACGTTCAATTTACTGTATCCCTTGGACCTTCACATGGAACGATGAAACGCAAATATTGCAACGGAATTAAATATAAAGGCACAATGCCGATTTTATTACAAGAAGACTGAGTCTGCTTACTGTCTATGCTTTGAGCCATTCCTGTGAGATCAGTTTTAGATTCCGATGCATCACTTCAGGTTTACTGTATCCCTTGCACCTTCACTTTGACGATGAATCACAGTAATTCCATCGGAATTAAATACGAAGGGCACAATGCCGACTTAAGTACAAGACGACTGACTTTTCTTAGTGTCTATGTTTTAAGCCTTCCCTGTGAGACCAGTTTTAGATTCCGATGCTACACTTCAGGTTTACTGTATCCCTGGGACCTTCACTTTGACGAAGAAACACCAACATTGCATCGGAATTAAATCCAAAAGGCACAATGCTGACTTAAGAACAATATGACTGAGTCTTCTCACCGTCTATGTTTGGAGCGTTTCCTTTGAGACCAGTTTTGGATTCTGGTGCTTCGCTTCACGTTAACTATATCCCTTGGACCTTCACATTGACGATGAAACACAGAAATTGCATCGAAATTAAATACAAAACACACAATGCCGACTTAAGTACAAGAGGACTGCTTTTCTTAGTGTCTATGTTTTGAGATTTTCCTGTGTCACCAGTTTTAGATTCCGATGCACAACTGCAGATTTACTGTATCCGTTCGACCTTCACATTGACGATGAAACACAGATATTGCATCGGAATTAAATACAAAAAGCTCAATGCGGAATTAAGTACATGAAGACTGAGTCTTCTTACCATCTATGCTTTGAGCCTTTCCTGTGAGACCAGTTTTGGATTCCGATGCTTCACTTCAGGTTTACTGTATCCTTTGGACCTTCCCTTTGGCGATGAAATACAGAAATTGTTTCGGAATTAAATACAAAAGGCACAATGCCGACTTAAGTACAAGGAGACTGTGTCCTCATACCGTCTATGATTTGGGCCTTTCCTGTGCGACCAGATCTAGATTCTGATGCATGATTGCAGGTTTACTGTATAACTTGGACCTTCACATTGAGGATGAAACACAGCAATTGCATCGGAATTAAATGCAAAAGGCACAATGCCGACTTCAGTACGAGAAGACTGAGCCTTCTTACCGTCTATGTTTTGAGCCTTTCCTGTGAGACCAGTATAAAATTCCGAAGCTTTACATCAAGTATACTGTATCCCTTGGACCTTAACATTGACAATGAAACACAGAAATTGCATCAGAATTAAATACAAAAGGCACAATGCCGACTTAAGTACAAGAAAACTGACATTTCTTAGTGTCTATGTTTCGAGACTTTCCTGTGTCCCCAGTTTATGATTACGAAGCACCACAGCTGGTTCACTGTATCCCTTAGAACTTCACATTCACCATTAAACACAGAATTTGCTTCGGAATTAAATACATAAATCACTTGCCGACTTGAGTACAATAAGACTGAGTCTTCTTACAGTCTATCTTTTGAGCCTCTCCTGTGAGACCAGTTTTAGATTCCGATGCTTCACTTCAGGTTTACTGTATCCCTTGGACCTTCACTTTGACGATGAAACACTGAAATTGCATTGGAATTAAATACAAAAGGCGTAATGCCGACTGAAGTACTAGAGGACTGAGTCTTCTTACTGTCTATGATTTGACACATTTCTGTGAAACCAGTTTTAGAATCCGATGCTTCACTTCAGGTTTACTGTATTCCTCGGACCTTCACATTGACGATGAAACACAGAAATTGCATCGGAATTAAATACAGAAGCCACAAGGCCGACTTAAGCAACAGAAGACTTTGTCATCATTCTGTCTATGATTTGAACCTTTCCTGAGAGACCAGTTTTAGATTACGATGCTTCACTTCAGGTTTACTGTATCCCTTTGACCGTCACATTGACGATGACACACAGAAATCGCATCAGAATTAAATGCAAAAAGCACAATGCCGACTTAAGTACAAGAAGACTGACATTTCTTAGTGTCTGTGTTTTGAGCCATTCCTGTGTCATCAGTTTTAGATTCCGTTGCACTACTGCTGGTTCTCTGTATCCCTTAGACCTTTACATTGACGATGAAACAAAGTAATTGCATCGGAATTAAATACAAAAGGCACTGTGCAGATACAAGTGCATGAAGACTGAGTTTTCTTACTGTCTATGCTGTGAGCCTTTCCTGCGTCACCAGCTTTAGGCTCCGATGCTTCACGTCCAATTTACTGTATCCCTTAGATCTTCACATTGACGATGAAACACAGAAATTGCATCGGAATTAAATACAAAAGGCACAATGCCGACATAAGTTCAAGAAGACTAACATTTCAAAGTGTATATGTTTTGAGCCTTTTCTTTGTCAAAAGTTTTAGATTCCAATGCACTATTGCTGGTTTGCTGTATCCCTTGGAACTTCACTTTCACGATGAAACACAGTAACTGCATCGGAATTAAATACTAAAGGTACAATGCCGAGGTAAGATCAACAGGACTGAGTCTTCTTACTGTCTATGCTTTGAGCCTTTACTGTGTCACCAGTTTTCGATTCCGATGCTTCACTGCAGGTTTACTGTATCCCTTAAAACTTCACTTTGACGATGAAGCACAGAAATTGCATCGGAATTAAATACATAAGGCACAATGCCGACAAAAGTACAAGAAGACTGACTTTTATTAGTGTCTATGTTTCGAGCCTTTCCTTTGTCACCAGTTGTAGAATACGATGCAGAACTGCAGGTTTACTGTATCTCTTGGACCTCCACAATGACGATGAAACACTGATATCGCATCAGATTTAAATACAAAAGGCACAATGCCGACTTAAGTACAAGAAGACTTACTTTTCTTAGTGTCTATGTTTCGAGACTACCCTGTGTCCCCAGTTTATGATTACGATGCACCACAGCTGGTTTACTGTATCCCTTGGAACTTCACATTCACGATTAAACACAGAATTAGCATCGGAATTAAATACATAAATCACCTTGCCGACTTAAGTACAATAAGCCTGACTTTTTTTATTGTCTATGTTTTCAGCCTTTCCTGTGCGACCAGTTTTACATTCCGATGCTTCACTTCAGGTTTACTGTATCCCTTGGGCCTTCACTTTGACGATGAAACACAAAAATTGCAGTTGAATGAAATACAAAAGTCACAATGCCGACATAAGTACAAGAAGACTGACTTTTTTAGTGTCTATGTTTTGAGTCTTTCCTATGTCACCAGTTTTAGATTCCGATGCGTCTCTCCGGGGTTACTGTATCCCATGGACTTTCACATTGACGATGAAACACAGTAATTCCACTGAAATACAAAAGGCACATTACCGACATATGTACAAGAAGACTGAGTCTTCTTACTGTCTATCTTTTGAGCCTATCCTGTGAGACCAGTTTTAGATTCCGATGCTTCACTTCAGGTTTACTTTATCCCTTGGGCCTTCACTTTGACGATGAAGCACTTAAATTGCATCGGAATTAAATACAAATGGCACAATGCCGACTGAAGTACTAGAGGACTGAGTCTTCTTACTGTCTATGACTTGACACATTTCTGTGAAACCAGTTTTAGATTCCGATGCTTCACTTCAGGTTTACTGTATTCCTCAGACCTTCACAATGACGATGAAACACAGAAATTGTATCGGAATTAAATACAAAAGGCACAAGGCCGACTTAAGCAACAGAGGACTTTGTCATCATTCTGTCTATGATTTGAACCTTTCCTGAGAGACCAGTTTTAGATTACGATGCTTCACTTCAGGTTTACTGAATCCCTTGGACCTTCATTTTGACGATGAAACACAAAAATTGCATCGGAATTGTATACAAAGGGCACAAGGCCGACTTAAGCACCAGAAACATTGTCATCATACTGTCTATGTTTTGGGGCCCTCCTGTGAGACCAGATTTGGATTCCGATGCTTCACTTCAGGTTTACTGTATCCCTTGCACCTTCACATTACGATGAAACACAGAAATCTCATCAGAATTGAATGCAAAAAGCACAATGCCAAATTAAGTACAAGAAGACTGACTTTTCTTAGTGTCTATGTAACGAGCCTTTCCTGTGTCCCCAGTTTTAGATTACGATGCACTACAGCAGGTTTACTGTATTCCTTGGACCTTCACATTGACGATGAAACACAGAAATCGCATCAGAATTAAATACAAAAAGCACATTGCCGAATTAAGTACTAGAAGGCTGACTTTTTTAGTGTCTTGTTTTGAGCCTTTCCTATGACACCAGTTTTAGATTCCGATGCGTCTCTTCAGGTTTACTGTATCCCTTGGACTTTCACATTGACGTTGAAACACAGTAATTGCACCGGAATGAAATACAAAAGGCACATTACCGACAAAAGTACAAGAGGACTGAGTCTTCTTATTGTCTATCTTTTGAGCCTCTCCTGTGAGACCAGTTTTAGATTCCGATGCTTCATTTCAGGTTTACTGTATCCCTTGGGCCTTCACTTTCACGATGAAACACTGAAATTGCATCGGAATTAAATACAAAACTCACAAAGCCGACTGAAGTACTAGAGGACTGAGTCTTCTTACTGTCTAAGATTTGAGACATTTCTGTGAAACCACTTTTAGATTCCGATCCACAACTGCAGGTATACTGTATCCCTTGGACCTTCGCATTGACAATGAAACACAGTGATTGCATCGAAATTTAATACAAAAGGCACAATGCCGACTTAAGTACAAGTAGACTGACTTTTTTAGTGTCTATGTTTTGAGTCTTTCCTATGTCACCAGTTTTACATACCGATGCGTATCTTCAAGTGTACTGTATCCCTTGGACCTTCACATTGACGTTAATACACAGTAATTGCATAGGGATGAAATACAAAAGACACATTACCGTCATAAGTACAAGAAGACTGAGTCTTCTTACTGTCTATCTTTAGAGCCTCTAAAGTGAGACCAGTTTTAGATTGCGATGCTTCACTTCAGGTTTACAGTATCCCTTTGGCCTTCACTTTGACGATGAAACACTGAATTTACATCGGAATTAAATACAAAATTCACAATACCGACTGAAGTACTAGAGGACTGAGTCTTCTTACTGTCTATGATTTGAGGCATTTCTGTGAAACCAGTTTTAGATTCCGATGCTTCACTTCAGGTTTACTGTATTCCTCGGACCTTCACATTGACGATGAATCACAGAAATTGCATCGGAATTGAATACAAAAGGCACAATGCCGACTTAAGTACAAGAAGGCTGAGTTTTATTAGTGTCTATGTTTCGAGCCTTTCCTGTGTCACCAGTTTTAGATTCCGATGCTTCACTTCAGGTTTGCTGTATCCCTTAAACCTTCTCTTTGACGAACCACAGAAATTCCATCGGAATTAAATACGAAAGGCACAATGCCGACATAAGTACAAGAAGACTGAGTCTTCTTGTCATCTAAGTAATGAGCCTTTCCTGTGAGAACAGTTTTAGATTCCGATGCTTCACTTGAAGTTTATTGTATCCCTTGGACCTTCCCATTGACAATGAAACACAGTAATTGCATCGGAATTAAATATAAAAGGCACAATGCCGACTTAAGTACAAGAAGGCTGACTTTTAATAGTGTCTATGTTTCGAGCCTTTCCTGTGTCACCATTTTTAGATTCCGATGCACTACTGCAAGTTTACTGTATCCCTTATAACTTCTCATTCACGATTAAACACAGAAATTGCATCGGAATTTAATACATAAGGCACAATGCCGACTTAAGTACAAGAAGACTGAGTCCTCTTACCGTCTATGCTTTGAGCCTTTCCTGTGTTACCAGTTTTAATATGCGATGCCTCACTTCAGGTTTACTGTATCCCTTAAGCCTTCACTTTGACGATGAAACACAGAAATTGCATCGGAATTAATTACAAAAGGCACAATGCTGACTTAAGTACAAGAAGACTGATATTTTCTCGTGTCTATGTTTCGAGCCTTTACTGTGTCACCAGTTTTAGATTTCGATGCAGAACTGCTGGTTTACTGTACCCCTTCGACCTTCACAGTGACGATGAAACACAGAAAATGCATCGGAATTAAATTCAAAAGGCACAATGCCGACATAAGTGCATGAAGACTGTCTTTTCTTAGTGTCTATGTTTTGAAACCTCCCTGTGAGACCAGTTTTAGATTCCGAAGTTTCACGTCAGGTTTACTGTATCCCTTGGACATCACATTGACGAAGAAACACAGAAATTGCATCGGAATTAAATACAAAAGGCACAATTCCGACTTAAGTACAAGAAGACTGAGTCTTCTTACTGTCTATGCTTTGAGCCTTTCCTGTGTCACTAGTTTTAGAATCCGATGCTTCACTTCAGGTTTACTGTATCCCTTAAGCCTTCACTTTAACGATGAAACACAGAAATTGCATCGGAAATTAAATACGAAAGGCACAATGCCGACTTAAGTACAAGAAGACTGAGTCTACTTATCTTCTAAGTTTTGAGCCTTTCCTGTGAGACCAGTTTTAGATTCCGATGCTTCACTCCAAATTTACTGCACCCCATGGACCATCACATTGACGATGAAACACAGAAATTGCATCGGAATTAAATCCAAAAGGCACAATGCCGACTAAGTACAAGAAGGCTGACTTTTATTAGTGTCTATGTTTCGAGCCTTTCCTGTGTCATCAGTTTTAGATTCCGATGCACAACTGCAGGTTTACTGTAATCCTTATAACTTCACATTCACGATTAAACACAGAAATTGCATCGGAATTTAATACATAAGGCAGAATGCCGACTTAAGTAGAAGAAGACTGAATCCTCTTACCGTCAATGGCTTGAGCCTTTCCTGTGAGACCAGTTTAAGATTCCGATGTTTCACTTCAGGTTTACTAAATCACTTGGACCTTCAGATTCACGATGAAACACAGAAATTGCATCGGAATTAAATATGAAACGCACAATGCTGACTTAAGTTCTAATAGACTGACATATCTTAGTGCCAATGTTTGGACCTTTTCTATGTCACCAGTTTTAGATTCCGATGCTCAACTTCTGGTGTACTGTATCACTTTGACCTTCACATTGACGATGAAACACAGAAATTGAATCGGAATAAAATTCAAAAAGCACAATGCCGACATAACTACTAAAAGACTACGTCCTCTGACCGTCTGTGATTTGATCCTTTCCTGTGAGACGAGATTTAGATTCCGATGCTTCACGTCAGATTTACTGTATCCCTTGGAGCTTCACATTGACGATGAAACACAGAAATTGCATCGGAATTAAGTACAAATGGCACAATGCCGAATTAAGTCCAAGAAGACTGAGTCTTTTTACTGTCTATGCTTTGAGCCGTTCCTGTGTCACCAGTTTTAGATTCCGATGCTTCACTTCAAGTTTACTGTATCCGTTGACCTTCACTTTGACGATGAAACACAAAAATTGCATCGGAATTATATACAAAAGGCACAATGCCAACTAAGGTACAAGACGACTGAGCCTTCTTACCGTCCATGTTTTGAGCCTTTCCTGTGACACCAGTCATAGATTCCGATGCTTCACTTCAACTTTAATGTATCACTTGGACCTTCACATTGCCAATGAAACACAGAAATTGCATCGGAATTAAATACAAAGGGCACAATGCCGACTTAAGTACAAGAAGACTGACTTTTCTTAGTGTCTATGTTTTGAGCCTTTCCTGTGAGACCAGTTCTAGATTCCGATGCTTCAGGTTTACTATTTCCTTGGGACCTTCACATTGACGATGAAACACAGAAATTGCATTGGAATTAAATTCAAAATGTACAATGCTGACTTAAGTACTAGAAGACTGAGGCTTCTTAATGTTTATGACTTTAGCCTTTCCTGTGAAACCAATTTTACATTCCGATTCTTAACTTCAGGTTTACAGTATCCCTTGGACCTTCACTTTGACGATGAAACAAAGAAATTGCATCGGAATTCAATACAAAGGAAGAATGCCGACTTAAGGCAAGTAGACTGAGACTTCTTCCTGTCTAGGTTTTGAGCCTTCCCTGTGACACCAGTTTTACATTCCTATGATTCACGTCAGGTTTACTCTATCCCTTGGGCCTTCACACTGACGATGATACACAGAAATAGCATGGGACTTAAATACAAAAGGCACAATGCCGACTTAAGTACAAGAAGGCTGTGTCTTCGTACTGTCTACTACTTGAGCGTACCCTGTGAGACCTGTTTTGGATTCCGCAGCTTCACTTCAGGTTTATTGTATCACTTGGACCTTCAGATTGACGATGAAACACAGATATTGCACCGGCACTAAATACAAAAGGCACAATGCTGACTTAAGTTCAAGAGGACAGACTTTTCTTAGTGTCTATGTTTTGAGCCTTTTCTATGTCACCAGTTTTTGAATCCGATGCACATTTTCGGGTTTACTGTATCCTTTGGACCTTCACATTGACGATGAAACACAGTAATTACATCGGAGTTAAATACAAAAGGCACAATGACGACTTAAGTACAAGAAGACTGTCTTTTCTTAGTGTCTATGTTTTGAACCTTTCCTGTGAGACCAGTTTTAGATTACGATGCTTCACTTCAGGTTTACTGTATCCCTTGGTCGTTTACTTTGGTGATGAAACACAGCAATTGCTTCGGAATTAAATACAAACAAAAGTCACAATGCCGACTTAGGTACATGAACCCAGAGTCTTCTTGTCGTCTATGTTTTGAGCCTTTATTGTCAGACCAGTTTTAGATTCCGATGCTTCACTTCAGGTTTACTGTACCCTTGGAACTTCACTTTGACGATGAAACAAAAGATTTGCATCGGAATTAATTACAAAAGTCACAATGCCGACTTAAGTAGAAGAAGACTGACATGTCTTAGTGTCTATGTTTCGAGCCATTCCTGTGTCACCAGTTTTAGATTACGATGCTTCACTTCAGGTTTACTGTATCACTTGGACCTTCACATTGGCGATGAAACACAGCAATTGCATCGGAATCAAATACAAAAGCCACAATGACGACTTAGGTACAAGAAGACTGACTTTTCTTATTGTATATATTTTGAGCCTTTCCTGTGGCACAAGTTTTAGATTCCGATGCACAACTGGTGGTTTACTGTATCCCTTCGACCTTCACATTGACGATGAAACGTAGTAATTGCATCAAAATTTAACACAAAAGGCACAATGCAGTCTTATGTACTAGAAAACTGACTTTTCTTAGTGTCAACGTTTTCAGCCCCTCATGTGAGCCTAGTTTTAGATTCGTATGCTTTATGTTAAATGTGCTGTTTCCCATGCACCTTCACTTTGACGATGAAACACAGAGATTGGTTAGGAATAAAATACAAAAGGCACAAAGCAAACTAAAGTGCAGGAAGACTGAGTCTTCTTACTGTCTATGTTTTGAGCCTTTCCTGTGTCACTAGTTTTAGGTTCTGATGCTTCGCGTCCAATGTACTTTATCCCTCGGACCTTCCCTTTGACGATGAAACACAAAAATTGCATCGGAATTAAATACGAAAGGCTCAATGCCGACTTAATTACAAGAAGACTGAGCCTTCTTACCGTCTATGGTTTGAGCCTTTCCTGTGAAACCAGTTTTAGATTCCGATGCTTCACTTCGTGTATACTGTATCACTTGGACCTTCACATTGACGATGACACACAGTAATTGCATTCGGAATTAAATACAAAAGCACAATGCCGGCTTTAGTACAAGAAGACTGACTTTTCTAAATGTCTATGTTTAAGCCTTTCCTGTGTCACCAGTTTCAGTTTCCGATGCACAACTGCTGGGTTACTGTATTCCTTGGACCTTCACTTTGACGATGAAACACAGTAATTGCATCGGAATTGAATACAAATGGCACAATGCCGACAAATGTACAAGAAGACTGAGTCTTCTTATCGTCTATGTTTTGAGCCATTCCTGTGAAACCAGTTTTAGATTCCGATGCTTCTCTGCAGGTTTACTGTATCCCTTGGACATTCACTTTGACGATGAAACACTAATATTGTCACGGAATTAAAAATAAAAGGCTCAATGCCGACTTAAGTACAAGAAGGCTGACTTTTCTAAGTGCCTACGTTTTGAGCCTTTCCTGTGTCACCAGTTTTAGATTCTGATGCATAACTGCTGGTTCACTGTATCACTTCGACCTTCACATTGACGAAGAAACACAGAAATTGATTTGAAATTAAATACAAAAGTAACAAAGCGGACTTAAGTACAAGAAGACTGACTTTTCTTAGTGTCTATGATTTGAGCCTTTCTGTGAGACCCGCTTTAGATTCCGATGCTTCCCTTCAGGTTTACTGTATCCCTTGGACCTTCACTTTGACGAAGAAACACAGAAATTGCATCGGAATTAAATACAAAAGGCACAAAGCCAACTTAAGTACTAGAAGACTGAGAATTCTTACTGTCTAGGTTTGGAGCCTTTCCTGTGAAACCAGTTTTAGATTTCGATGCTTAACTTTGGGTTTACCGTATCCCTTGGACCTTCACATCGACGATGAAACACTGAAATTACATCGGGATTAATTACAATATGCACAATTCCGACCTAAGTACAAGAGGACTGACGTTTCTTAGTGTCTATGTTTACAGCCTTTCCTGTGTCACCAGATTTGAATTCCGGTGCACAACTACATGTTTACAGTGACCCTTGGAACTTCACATTCACGATTAAACACAGAAATTCCATCGGAATTAAATACATAATGCACAGTGCCGACTTAGGTACAAGAAGACTGAATTTTCTTAGTGTCTATGTTTTGAGCCTCTCCTGTGAAACTAGTTTTAGATTCCTATGCTTCAAATCAGGTTTACAGTATCCCGTGGCCCTTCACTTTGACGATGAAACACAAACATTGCATCGGAATTAAATACCAAAGGCACAATGCCGACTTAAGTATAAGAACACTGAGTCCTCTTACTGTCTATGTTTTGAGCCTTTCCTGTGTCAGCAGTTTTAGGTTCCGATGCTTCACGTCCAAATTACTGTATCCCTCAGACCTTCCCTTTGACGATGAAACACAAAAATTTAATCGGTATTAAATACAAAAAGCACAATGCCGACTTTAGTACAAGAAGACTGATTTTTCTTAGTGTCTGTATATTGAGCCTTTCCAGTGACACTAGTTTTGGATTCCGATGCTTCACTTCAGGTTTACTGTATCCCTTAGACCTTCACATTGATGATGAGGCACAGTAATTCCATCGGAATAAATTATAAAAGGCACAATGCCGACTTAAGTACAAGACGACTGACTTTTCTTAGTGTCTACGTTTTGAGCCTTTCTGTGAGACCAGTTTTAGATTCCGATGCTTCACTTCAGATTTACTGTATCCCTTGTACCTACACTTTGACGATGAAACGCAGAAATTGCATCGGGATTAAATACAAAAGGCACGATGCCGACTTAAGGACTAGAAGACTGAGTCTTCTTATGTCTATGTTTTGAGTCTTTCCTGTGAAACAAGTTTTAGATTCCGATGCTTTACTTCGGGTTTGCTGAACCCCTTGGCCTTTCACATTGACGATGAAACACAGAGACTGCATCGGAATTAATTACCATATGCACAATGCCGACTTAAATACAAGAAGACTGACTTTTCTTAGTGTCTACGTTGCAAGCCTTTCCTGTGGCACAAGTTTTAGATTCAGATGCACAACTGCGGGTTTACTGTATCCCTTGGAACTCCACATTCACGATTAAACACAGAAATTGCATCGGAATTAAATACGTAAGGCACAATGCCGACTTAAGTAGAAGAAGACTGGGTCTTATAACTGTCTATGTTTTGAGCTTTTCCTGTGTCACCAGTTTTAGGTTCTGATGCTTCGCGTCCAATGTACTTTATAGCTCGGACGTACCCTTTGATGATGAAACACAAAAATTGCATCGGAATTAAATACATTAACCACAATGCCGGCTTTAGTACAAGAAGACTGACTTTTCAAAGTGTCTGTGTTTAAGCCTTTCCTGTGTCACCAGTTTCAGTTTCTGATGCACGACTGCTGGTTTACTGTATCCCTTGGACCTTCACTTTGACGATGAAACACAGTAATGGCATCGGAATTGATGCAAACTGATGATTGCCGACTTAAGTACAAGAATAGTGAGTCTTCTTACCACCTATGCTTTGAGCCTCTCCTGTGTAACCAGTTTTAGAATCCGATGCTTCACTTCTGGTTAACTGTATCACCTGGACCTTCACATTGACTATGAAACATAGAAATTGTATCGGAATTAAATACAAAAGACACAATGCCGACCTAAGTTCAAGAAGACTGACTTCTCTTAGTGTCTATGTTTTTAGCCTTTTCTATGTCACCAGTTTTACATTCCGATGCACAACTGCTGGTTTACAGTATCCCTTGGACCTTCACTGTGACGATGAAACACAGTAATTGCATCGGAATTGAATACAAATGGCACAATGCCGACAAATGTACAAGAAGACGGACTTTTCTTGGTGTCTATGATTTGAGCCTTTCTGTGAGACAAGCTTTAGATTCCGATGCTTCACTTCAGATTACTGTATCCATTGGACCTTCACTGTGCCGAAGAAACACAGAAATTGCGTCGGAATTAAATACAAAAGGCACAATGCCGACTTAGTACTAGAAGACTGAGGATTCTTACTGTCTATGTTTTGAGCCTTTCCTGTGAAACCAGTTTTAGATATCGATGCTTAACTTCGGGTTTACCGTATCCCTTGGACCTTCACATTGACGATGAAACACTGAAATTACATCGGGATTAATTACAATATGCACAATTCCGTCTTAAGTACAAGAAGGCTGACTTTTCTTAGTGTCTATGTTGCGAGCCTTTCCAATGAGACCAGTTTGAGATTCCGATGCTTCACTTCAGGTTTACTGTATATCTTAGACCTTCACATTGACGATGAGACACAGCAATTCCATCGGAATTAAATATAAAAGGCACAATGCCGACTTAAGTTCAAGTCGACTAACTTTTCTTAGTGTCTATGTTTTGAGCCTTTCTGTGAGACCAGTTTTCGATTCCGATGCTTCACTTCAGATTTACTATTTCCCTTTGGACCTACACTTTGACGATGAAGCGCAAAAATTGCATCGGGATTAAATACAAAAGGCACGATGCCGACTTAAGTACTAGAAGACTGAGTCTTCTTCCTGTCTATGTTTTGAGTCATTCCTGTGAAACCAGCTTTAGATTCCGATGCTTCACTTCGGATTTGCTGTACCCCTTGGTCATTCACATTGACGATGAAACACAGAAATTGCATCGGAATTAATTACAATATGCACAATGCCGACTTAAGTACAAGAAGACTGAGTCTTCTTACTGTCTATGTGTTGAGCCTCTCCTGTGTCACCAGTTTTAGGTTCCGATGCTTCACGTCCAAATTACTGTATCCCTCGGACCTACCCTTTGACCACGATACACAAAAATTGCATCGGAAATTAATACAAAAGGCACAATGCCGACTTTAGTAGAAGAAGACTGACTTCTCTCAGTGTCAATGTATTGAGCCTTTCCTGTGATAGCAGTTTTAGTCTCTGAAGCTTCACTTCAGGTTTACTATATCCGTTGGGCCTTCATTTTGACGATGAAACACAGTAATTGCAACGGAATTAAATGCAAAAAGGCACAATGCCGACTTAAGTACAAGAAGACTGAGTCCTATTACAGTCTATGTTTCGAGCCTTTCCTGTGTCACCAGTTTTATATTCCGATGATTCACTTTCAATTTACTGTATCCCTTGGACCTTCACGTTGACGATAAAACACAAAAATTGCTTCAGAATTAACTACAAATGGCACAATGTTGCCTTTAGTACAAGAGGACTGACTTTTCCCAATGTCTATGTTTAAGCTTTTCCTGTGTCACCAGTTTCAGTTTCCGATGCACGACTGCAGGTTTACTGTATCCCTTGGACCTTCACATAGACGATGAAACACAGTAATTGCATCAGAATTAAATACAAATTGCACAATTCCGACAAATATACAAGAAGACTGAGTCTTCTTACCGTCTACGTTATGAGCCATTCCTGTGACACCAGTTTTAGGTCCGATGCTTCAATTCATTTTTACTGTATCCCTTGGACATTCACTTTGACGATGAAACACAATCATTGCATCGGAAAAAAATTCAAAAGGCACAATGCCGATTTAAATTCAAGAACACTGAGCCTTCCTGCTGTCTATGTATTGAGCTTTTCCTATGAGACCATTTTTAGTTCCTGATGCTTCACTTCAGGTTTACTGTATCCCTTGGTCCTTCACTTTGACGATGAAACACAAATATTGCATCGGAATTAAATATAAATGGCTCAATGCCGACTTAAATACAAGGAGACTGACTTTTCTTAGTGTCTATGTTTTGAGCCTTTCCTGTGAGACCAGTTTTTGATTCTGATGCATAACCGCTGGTTTACTGTATCCCTTCGCCCTTCATATTGACCATGAAACACAGTAATTTAATCGGAATTAAATACAAAAAGGCACAATGCCGACTTAAGTACAAGAAGATTGTCTTATTTAGTGTCTATGATTTGAGCCTTTCTGTGAGACCAGATTTAGATTCCGATGCTTCACTTCAGATTTACTGTATCCCTTGGACCATCACATTGACGATGAAACACAGATATCGCATCAGAATTAAATACACAAGTCCCAATGGCGACTTAGGTACAAGTAGACTGACGTTTCTTAGTGTCTATGTTTCGAGACTTTCCTGTGTCCCCAGTTTATGATTACGATGCACCACAACTGGTTTACTGTATCCCTTGGAACTTCACATTCACGATTAAACACAGAATTTGCATCGGAATTAAATACAAAAGACACAATGCCGACTGAAGTACTAGAGGACTGAGACTTATTACTGTCTATGATTTGAGACATTTCTGTGAAACCCGTTTTAGATTCCGATGCTTCACTTCACGTTTACTTTATTCCTCGGACCTTCACATCGACGATGAAACACAGATATTGCATCCGAATTAAATACAAAAGGCACAAGGCCGACTTAAGCACCAGAAGACTTTGTCATCATACTGTCTATGATTGAGCCTTTCCTGTCAGACAAGTTTTACATTCCGATTGTTCACTTCAGGTTTACTGTATCCCTTGGACCTTCAGATTAACGATGAAACACAGAAATCACATCAGAATAAAATACAAAAAGTACAATGCTGACTTAAGTACAAGAAGACTGACTTTTCTTAGTGTCTGTGATTTGAGCCTTTCCTGTGTCATCAGTTTTAGATTCCGTTGCACTACTGCTGGTTCTCTGCATCCCTTAGACCTTCATATTGACGATGAAACAAATTAATTGCATCGGAATTAAATACAAAAGGCACAATGCAGACTCAAGTACTAGAAGACTGACTTTTCTTAGTGTCTGTGATATGAGCCTTTCCTCTGTAATCAGTTTTAGAGCCGTAGCACTACTGCTGGTTTCCTGTATACCTTTGACCTTCACATTAACGATGAAACACAGAAATTGCATCGGAAATAATTACTAAAGGTACAATGCTGACTTAAGTACAAGAGGAATGAGTCTTCTTACCGTCTATATTTTGAGCCATATTTCTGAGACCTGTTTTAGATTCCGATGCTACACATCAGGTTAACTGTATACCTTTGACGTTCACTTTGACGATGAAACACAATAATTGCAGTTGAATTAAATCCAACCATCACAATGCAACATAAGAACAAGAAGACTGAGTCTTTTCACCCTCTATGCTTTGAGCCTTTTCTGTGAGACCAGTTTAGATTCCGATCCACAACTGCAGGTATACTGTATCCCTTGGACCTTCGCATTGACAATGAAACACAGTAATTACATCGGAATTTAATACAAAATTCACAATGCCGACTTAAGTACAAGAAGACTAACTTTTTTAGTGTCTATGTTTTGAGCCTTTCCTATGTCACCAGTTTTAGATACCGGTGCGTCTCTTCAGGCTTACTGTATCCCTTGGACCTTCACATTGACGATGAAACACAGTAATTGCAAAGGAATGAAATACAAAAGGAACATTACCGTCATAAGTACAAGAAGACTGAGTCTTGTTACTGTCTATCTTTTGAGCCTCACCTGTGAGACCAGTTTTAGATCCGATGCTTCACCTCAGGTTTACTGAATTCCTCGGACCTTCACATTGACGATGAAACACAGAAATTGCATCGGAATTAAATACAAAAGGCACAATGCCGACTTAAGTTCAAGAAGACTGACTTTTCTTAGGAGATATGTTTTGAGCCTTTACTTTGTCAAAAGTTTTAGATTCCGATGCACAACTACAGCTTTACTGTACCCCGTCGACCTTCACATTGACGATGAAACACAGAAACTGCATCGGAATTAAGTACAACAGGCACAATGCCGACTTAAGTTCAAGAAGACTGACTTTTCTTAGTGTCTATGTTTCGAGCCTTCCCTGTGTCACCAGTTTTAAATTCCGATGCTTCACTTCAGGTTTGCTGTATCCCTTGGACATTCACATTGAGGATGAAACACAGAAATTGCATCGGAATCAAATTAAAAAGGCACAATGCCGACTTAAGTACAAGAAGACTGAGTCTTCTTACTGTCTATGCATTGAGCCTTTCCTGTGTCACCAGTCATGGATTCCGATGCTTCACTTCAGGTTTACTGTATCCCTTTGGACCTTCATTTTGACGATGAAACATAGAAATTGAACCGGAATTAAATACAAAAAGCACAATGCCGACTTAAGTAAAAGAAGACTGACATTTTTTAGTGTCTATGGTTTGGGCCTTTACTGTGTCACCAGTTCTAGAATCCGATGCTTCACTTCAGGTTTACTGTGTCCCTTCAGCCTTCGCTTTGACGATGAAACACAGAAAGTGCAGTGGAATTAAATACGAAAGGCACAATTCCGACTTAAGTACAAGAAGGCTGACTTTTATTAGGGTCTATCTTTCGAGCCTTTCCTGTGTCACCAGTTTTAGATTCCGATGCACAACTGCTGGTTTGCTGTATCTCTTGGAACTTCACTTTGACGATGAAACACAGAAATTGCATCGGAATTAAATACATAAGGCACAATGCCGACTTAAGTACAAGAGTACTGACTTTCATTAGTGTCTATGATTTAAGCCTTTCCTGCGTCACCAGTTTTAGATTCCGATGCACAACTGCCGGTTTACTGTATCCATTGGAACTTCGCATTCACGATTAAACACAGAAATTGCATCGGAATTAAATACATAAGGCACAATGCCGACTTAAGCACAAGAGGACTGAGTCTTTTTACCGTCTATGTTTTGAGCCTTTCCCTTGAGACCTGTTTTGGATTTGGATGCTTCATTTCAGGTTTACTGTCTCCCTGGGACTTTCACGTTAACTATGAAACACAAATGTTGCATCGGAATTAAATACAAAAGGCACAATGCCGACTTAAGTACAAGTAGAGTGAGACATCTTACTGTCTATTTTTTTAACATTCCCTGTGCGACCAGTTTTATATTCCGATGCTTCACGTCAGGTTTACTGTATCCCTTGGAACTTCACATTGACGATCAAACACAAAAATTGAATCGGAATTAAATACAAAATGCACAATGCCGACTCAAGTACAAGAAGACTGACTTTTCTTAGTGGTTATGAATCGAGCCTATACTGTGTCACCTGTTTTAGATTCCGATGCACAACTGCAGGTTTACTGGACCCCTTCGTCCTTCACATTGACGAAGAAACACAGAAAAAGCATCGGAATTAAATACAAAAGACACAACAAAGACTTAAGTTCAAGAAGACTGACTTTTCTTAGTGCCTATGTTTTGAGCCTTTTCAATGTCACCAGTTTCAGTTTCCGATGCACACTGCTGGTTTGCTGTATCCCTTGGACCTTCACATTGACGATGAAACAGTGTAAATGCATCGGATTTAAATACAAAATTCACAATGCCGACTTAAGTAAAAGAAGGTTGACTTTTCTTAGTGTCTATGTTTTGAACCTTCCCTGTGAGACCAGTTTTAGATTCCGATGCTTCACGTCAGGTTCACTGTATCCCTTGCACCTTCACATTGACGATGAAACACAGAAATTGCATCGGAATGAAATATAAAAGGCACAATGCCGACTTAAGTACAAGTAGACTGAGTCTTCTTACTGTCTATTCCTTTAACCTTCCCTGTGAGGCCAGTTTCAGATTCGGATGCTTCAAGTCAGGTTTACTGTATAACTTGGACCTTCACATTGACGATGAAACACACAAATTGCATCGGATTTAAATTGAAAAGGCTCAATGCCGACATAAGTGCAAGAAGACTGACTTTTCTTAGTGTCTATGTTTTGAGCCTGTCCTGTGGGACTAGTTTCAGTTTCCGATTCTTCACGTCCAAATTACTGTATCCCTTGCACCTTCACTTTGACGATGAATCACTGAAATTGCTTCGGAATCAAATACAAAAGGCACAATGCTGACCTAAGTACAAGAACACTGTGTCTTCTTAATGTCTATGCTCTGAGCCGTTCCTGTATCCCAAGTTTTAGGTTCCGATGCTTCAAGTCCAATTTACTGTATCCCTTGGACCTTCACATTGACGATGAAACACAAAAATTGCATCGGGATTAATTACAAAAGGCACAATGCCGACTTAAAAATATGAAGATTGACTTATCTTTGTGTCTATTTTTGAGCCATTCCTGTGTCACCAGTTTTAGATACTGATGCACTACTGCAAGTTAACAGTATCCCATGGAACTTCGCATTCACGATTAAGCACAGAAATTGCATCGGAATTAAATACAAAGGGCACAATGCTGACTTAAGTACAAGAATACTGAGTCCTCTTACCGTCAATGATTTGAGCCTTTCCTGAGAGACCAGCTTTAGATTGCGATGCTTTTCTGCAGGTTTACTGTATCACTTGCACCTTCACATTGACGATTAAACAAAGAAATTTCATCCGAATCAAGTACAAAAGGCACAATGCCGACTTAAGGCTAAGAAGACGGAATCTTCATACTGTCTATGCTTTGAGCCTTTCCTGTGTCACCAGTTTAAAATTCCGATGCACAACTGCCGGTTTACTGTATCCATTGGAACTTCGCATTAACGATTAAACAGAGAGATTGCATCATAATCAAATACATAATTCACAATGCCGACTTCAGTACAAGATGACTGAATCCTCTTACCGTCTATGATTTGAGCCTTTGCTGTGTCACCCGTTCTTGATTCCGATGCTTCACTTCAGGTTTACTGTATCTCTTAAACCTTCACTTTGAGGATGGAACACAGAAATTGCATCGGAAATAAATACGAAAGGCACAATGGCGACTTAAGTACAAGAAGACTGAGTCTATTTATCATCTATGTTTTGAGCCTATCCCTTGAGACCAGTTTTGGACTCCGATGCTTCATTTCTGGTTTACTGTCTGCCTTGGACCTTCACTTTGACTATTAAACACTAATACTGAATCGGAATTAAATACAAAAGGCACGACACCGCCTTAAGAACATGTAGACTGAGTCTTCTTACTGTCTATTCCTTGAACCTTCCTTGTGAGGCCAGTATCAGATTCCGATGCTTCAAGTCAGGTTTACTGTATCCCTTGGACCTTCAAATTGACGATGAAACACACAAATTGCATCTGAATCAAATATAAAAGGCACAATGCCGACTTAAGTACAAGAAGTCTGAGTCTTCGTACTATCTATGCTTTGAGCCGGTCCTGTGTCAGCAGTTTTAGATTGCAATGCCTCACTTCAGGTTTACTGTATCCCTTCGGAAGCTTCACTTTGACGATGAAACACAGAAATTGCACCGTATTTATTTAGAAAAGGCTCAATGCCGGCATAAGTGCAAGAAGACTGACTTTTGTTAGTGTCTATGTTTCGAGCATTTACTTTGTCACCAGTTTTAGATTCCGATGCACAACTGCAGGTTTACTGTACCCCTTCGACCTTCACATAGACGATGAAACACAGAAATTGCATCGGAATTAAATACAAAAGGCACAATGCCGACTTAAGTACAAGAAGACTGAGTCTTCTTACTGTCGATGACTTGAGCCTTTCCTGTGTCTCCAGTTTTAGATTCCGATGCTTCACTTCAGGTTTACTGTATCCCTTAAAGCTTCACTTTGAGGATGAAACACAGATATTTCATCGGAATTAAATACGAAAGGCACAATTTCGATTTAAGTACAAGAGGACTGAGTCTAATTACCGTCTATGTTTTGAGCCTTTTCCTTGAGTCCAGTTTTGGATTCCGATGCTTCACTTCTGGTTTGCTGTCTCTCTTGGACCATCACTTTGTCGATGAAACACAAAAATTGCATCGGAATTAAATACAAAAGGCGCAATGCCGACTTAAGTACAAGAGGACCGACTTTTCTAAGTGTCTATATTTTGAGCCTATCCTGTGAGACCAGTTTTAGATTCCGATGCTTCACTTCAGGTTTACCGATTCCCTTGGACCTTCACATTGACGATGATACACAGATATTGCATCGGAATTAATTACAAAAGGCACAATGCCGACTTAAGTACAAGAAGACTGACTTTTCTTAGTGTCTATGTTACGAGCATATCCTGTGTTTCCAGTTTTAGATTCCGATGCTTCATGTCCAATTTACTGTATCCCTTGGACCTTCACTTTGACGCTGAAGCACAGAAATTGCATCGGAATTCAATACGAAATGCACAATGCCGACTTAAATACAAGAAGACTGAGTCCTCTTACCACCTATGACTTGAGCCTTTCCTGTGAGACAAGTTTTAGATTACGGTGCTTCACTTCAGGTTTACTGTATCTGTTGGACCTTCGCATTGCCCATGAAACACAGCAATTGCATCGGAAACAAATACAAAAGCCACAATGCCAACTTAGGTACAAGAAGCCTGAGACTTCTTACCGTCTACGTTTTGAGCCTTTCCTGTGAAACCAGTTTTAGATTCCGATGCTTCACTTCAGGTTTACTGTATTCCTTGTACCTTCACTTTGACGACGAAACACAAAAGTAGCATCGGAATTAAATACAAAGGGCTCAATTCCGACTTAGGTACAACGAGACTGACTTTCCTTAGTGTCTATGTCTGACCCTTTCCAATGCCACCAGTTTTAGGTTCCATTGCACTACTGCAGGTTTTCTGTATCCCTTGGAACTTCGCATTCACGAATAAACACAGAAATTGCATCGGAACTAAATACGAAAGCCACAATGACGACATAGGTACAATAAGGCTGAGTCCTCTTACCGTCTATGGTTTGAGCCTTTCTTGTGAGTCCAGTTTTTGATTCCGGTGCTTGAATGCAGATTTCCTCTATCACTTGGAACTTCACATTGACGTTGAAACAGAGAAATTGCTTCGGAAATAATTACAAAATGCACAATGCCAACTTAAGTACAAGATGACTGACTTTTCTTAGTGTCTATGTTTCGAGCCTTTTCTCTGTCACCAGTTTCAGATTCCGAAGCACAACAGCTGGTGTACTGTATCCCTTGGACTTTCACATTGATGATGAAACGCAGAAATTGCATCGGAATTAATTACAAAATGCCCAACGCCGACTTAAGTACAAGAAGACTGACTTTTCTTAGTGTCTATGTTTTGAACCTTCCCAGTGAGACCAGGTTTTGATTCCGATGCTTCACGTCTGGTTTACTGTATCCCTTGGACCTTCACATAGACCATGAAACACAGAAAGAGCATCGGAATAAAATACAACAGGCACAATGCCGACTTAAGTACAAGAAGACAGACTTTTATTAGTGTCTATGTTTCGAGCCTTTCCTTTGTCACCAGTATTAGATTCCGATGCACCGCTGCAGGTTTACTGTATCCAATGGAACTTCGCATTCACGATTAAGCACAGAAATTGTTTCGGAATTAATCACAAAATGCACAATGCCGACATAAGTACAAGAAGACTGACTTTTCTTAGTGTCTATGTTTTGAGACTTTTCTATGTCACCAGTTTTAGATTCCGATGCACAACTGCTGGTTTGCTGTATCCCTTGGCCCCTCACATTGACGATGAATCACAGTAAATGCATCGGAATTAAATACAAACGGCACAATGCCGCCTTAAGGACAAGCAAACTCACTTTTCTTAGTGTCAGTGTTTTGAGCCTTTCCTGTGTCACCAGTTTTAGGTTCCGATGCTTCAGGTCCAATTTACTGTATCCCTTGGACCTTCACTTTGACGATGAAACACAAAATTTGCATCGGAATTATATACAAAAGGCACTATGCCCACTTGGGAACCAGAAGACTGACTTTTCTTAATGTCAATGTTTTGAACCTTCGCTGTGAGAGCAGTTTTAGATTCTGATGCTTCACGTCAGGTTTACTGTATCCCTTGGACCTTCACATTGACGATGAAATACAGAAATTGCATCGGAATTAAATACAAAAGGCACAATGACGACATAAGTAGAAGAAGACTGAGTCTTCTTACTGTCTATGCTTAGAGCCTTTTTTGTGTCACCAGTTTTAGGTTCCGATGCTTCACGTCCAATTTACTGTATACCTTGGACCGCCACTTTGACGATGAAACGCAAAAATTGCATCGGAATTAGATACAAAGGCACAATGCCGACTTCAGTACAAGAAAACTGAGTCTACTTACTGTCTATGCTTTGAGCCATTCCTGTGTCACCAGTTTTAGGTTCCGATGCTTCACGTCCAACTTACTGTATCCCTTGGACCCTCACTTTGACGATGAATCACAAAAATTGCATCGGAATTAAATACAACAGGCACAATGCCGACTTATGTACAAGAAGACTGAGTTATCTTTGTGGCAATGTTTTGTCCCCTTCCTGTGAGACCAGTTTTAGTATCTGATGCTTCACTTCATTATTACTGTATCCTTTGGACCATCATTTTGACGATAAAACACAGTAATTGTATCGGTATTAAATAAACAAGGCACAACGCCGACTTAAGTACAAAAAGACTGACTTTTCATAGTGTCTGTGCTTTGAGCCTTTCCTGTGAGACCAGTTTTAGATTCTGATGCTTCACTTCAGGTTTACGGAATCCCATTGACCTTCACTTTGATGATGAAACACAAATATAACATCGGAATTAAATACAAAAGGCACAATCCCGGCTTAGGTACAAGAATACTGACGTTTCATAGTGTCTATGCTTTGAGCCCTTTCTGTGATACCAGTTTTAGATTCCGATGCTACACTTCAGGTATACTGTAACCATTGGACCCTTACTTTGACAATGAAACACAAAAATTGCATCGCAATTAAATTCTAATGGTACAAGCTCTACTTAAGTACCAGAAGGCTTTCTCTTCTTACTGTCTATCATTAGAGCCTTTCCTGTGAGACCAGTTTAAGGTTCCGATACCTCACGTCCAATTTACTGTATCCCTTGGACCTTCACTTTGACGATGAAACACAAAATTTGCATCGGAAATAAATTCAAAAGGCACTATGCCGACTTAGGAACAAGAAGACTGACTTTTCTTAGTGTCAATATTTTGAACCTTCCCTGTGAGACCAGTTTTAGATTCCGATGCTTCACGTCAGGTTTACTGTATCCCTTGGACCTTGACATTGACGATGAAACTCAGAAATTGCATCGGAATTAAATACAAAAGGCACAATGCCGACATAAATACAAGAAGACTGAGTCCTCTTACCGTCTATGTTTGGGCCTTTCCCGTGTCACCAGTTTTCGATTCCGTTGCACTATTGCGGTTTACTGAATCCCTTGGAACTTCACATTCACGATTAATCACAGAAATTGCATCGGAATTAAATACATAAGGCACGGTTCCGACTTAAGTACAAGTAGACTCAGTCTTCTTACTGTCTATGCTTTGAGCCTTTCCTGTGTCAGCAGTTTTAGATTGCGATACTTCACTTGAGGTTTACTGTATCCCTTGGTCCTTCACTTTGACGATGAAACACAGAAATTGCATCGGAATTAAATACAAAAGGCACAATGCCGACTTAATACAGGACGACTGAGTCTTCTTACCGTCTATGTTTTGATCCTTTCCTGTGAGACCAGTTTTGGACTCCGATGCTTCACTTCGGGTTTACTATATCCCATGGACCTTCACATTGACGATGAAACACAGATATTGTATCGGAATTAAATTCAAAAGTCAAAATGCCGACTTAAGTATGTGAAGACTGACTTCTCTTAGTGTCTATGTTTTGAGCCTTTCCTGTGTCACCAGTTTAAAATTCAGATGCACAACTGCAAGTTTACTGTATCCCTTGGAACTTCACATTCACGATTAAACACAGAAATTGCATCGGAATTAAACACAAAAGGCACAATGCCGACTTAAGTACAAGAAGACCGAGTCCTCTTACCATCTATGATTTGAGCCTTTCCTGTGAAACCAGTTTTAGATTCCGATGCTGGGCTGCAGGTTTACAGTATCACATGGTCCTTCACACTGACGATGAAACACAGAAATTGCATCGGAATTAATTACAAAGTGCACAATGCCGACTTAAGTACAAGATCACTGACTTTTCTTAGTGTCTATGATTTGTGCCTTTTCTATGTCACCAGTTTTAGATTCCGATGAACAACTGCTGGTTTGCTGTATCCCTTGGACCTGCAAATTGACGATCAAACACAGTAAATGCATCGGAATTATATACAAAAGGCACAATGCCGACTTAAGTACAAGATGACTGACTTTTCTTAGTGTCCATGATTTGAACCTTCAATGTGAGACCAGTTCTGGATTCCGATGCCTCACGTCAGGTTTACTGTATCCCTGGGAATTACACATTGACGATGAAACACAGAAATTGCATCGGAATTAAATACAAAAGGCACAATGCCGACTTAAGTACAAGAAGACTGAGTCTTCTTACTGTCTGTTCTTTGAGCCTTTCCTGTGTCACCAATTTTAGATTCCGTTGCACAACTGCTGGTTTTCTGTATACCTTAGACCTTCACATAGACGATGAAACACAGTAATTACATCGGAATTAAATACAAAACGAACAATGCCGACTAAAGTACAAGACGACTGACTTTTCTTAGTGTCTATGTTTTGAGCCTCTCCAGTGAGACTAGTTTATGATTCCGATGCTTCACTTCAGGTTTACTGAATCCCTTGGACTTTCACTTTGAAGATGAAACACACAAAAATTGCATCGGACTTAAATACAAAAGGCACAATACCGACTTAAGTACAAGAAGACTTAGACTTCTTAGTGTCTATGTTTCGAGCATTTCCTGTGAGACCAGTTTTAGATTCTGATGCTTCTCTTCAGGTTCACTGTACCCCTTGGACCTTCATTCTGACGATGAAACACAGCAATTGCATCGGAATGAAACACAAAAGGCACAATGCCAACTTAAGTACAAGAAGTCTGAGTCTTCGTACTATCTATGCTTTGAGCCGGTCCCGTGTCAGCAGTTTTAGATTCCAACGCCTCACTTCAGGTTTACTGTATCCCTTCGGAAGCTTCACTTTGACGATGAAACACAGAAATTGCATCGTATTTATTTAGAAAAGGCTCAATGCCGACATAAGTACAAGAAGACTGACTTTTGTTAGTGTCTATGTTTCGAGCCTTTACTTTGTCACCAGTTTTAGATTCCGATGCACAACTGCAGGTTTACTGTACCCCTTCGACCTTCACATAGACGATGAAACGCAGAAAATGCATCGGAATTAAATACAAAAGGCACAATGCCGACTTAAGTACAAGAAGACTGACTTTTCTTACAGTCTGTGTTTTGAGCCTTTCCTGTGTCACCATTTTTAGATTCCGTTGCACAACTGTTGGTTATCAGTATCCCTTAGACCTTAGCATTGACGATGAAACACAGTATTTGCATCGGAATTAAATGCAAAAGGCACAATGCCGACTTAAGTACAAGAACACTGAGTCCTCTTACCGTTTATGATTTGAGCCTTCCCTGTCAGACCTGTTTTAGTTTCCGATGCTTCACTTCAGGTTTACTGTATCCCTTTGGACCTACACGTTGACGATGAAACACAGAAATTGCTTCGGAATTAAATACAAATAGCACAATGCCGACTTAAGTACAAGAAGACTGACTTTTTTTTAGTGTCTATGTTTCGAGCCTTTACTGTGTCACCAGTTTTAAATTGCGATGCACAACTGCAGGTCCACTGTACCCCTTCAACTTTCACATTGACGATGAAACACAGAAAATGCATCGGAATTAAATACAAAAGAAACAACGCCGACTCAAGTTCATGAGATGACTTTTCTTAGTGTCTATGTTTTGAGCCTTTTCTATGTCACCAGTTTTAGATTCCGATGCACAACTGCTGGTTTGCTGTATCTCTTTTACCTTCACATTGACGATGAAACAGTGCAAATGCTTCGGAATTAGATACAAAAGGCACAATGCCGACTTAAGTACAAGAAGGTTGACTTTTCTTAGTGTCTATGTTTTGAACCTTCCCTGTGAGACCAGTTTTAGATTCCGATGCTTCACGTCACGCTTACAGTATCCCTTGGACCTTCACATTGACGATGAAACACAGAAATTGCATCGGAATTAAATACAAAAGGCACAATGCCGACTTAAGTACAAGAAGACTGAGTCTTCTTACTGTCGATGATTTGAGCCTTTCCTGTGTCACCAGTTTTAGATTCCGATGCTTCACTTCAGGTTTACTGTATCCCTTAAAGCTTCACCTTGAGGATGAAACACAGAAATTGTATCGGAATTTTATACGAAAGGCACAATGCCGATTTAAGTACAAGAAGACTGAGTCTAATTACCGTCTATGTTTTGAGCCTTTCCCTTGAGTCCAATTTTGGATTCCGATGCTTCACTTCTGGTTTACTGTCTCCCTTGGACCATCACTTTGTCGATGAAACACAAAAATTGCATCGGAGTTAAATACAAAAGGCACAATGCCGACTTAAGTACAAGAGGACCGACTTTTCTAAGTGTCTATGTTTTGAGCTTATCCTGTGAGACCAGTTTTAGATTCCGATGCTTCACTTCAGGTTTACCGATTTCTTTGGACCTTCACATTGACGATGATACACAGATATTGCATCGGAATTTATTACAAAAGGCACAATGTCGACTTAAGTACAAGAAGACTGACTTTTCTTAGTGTCTATGTTACGAGCATATCCTGTGTTTCCAGTTTTAGATTCCGATGCTACATGTCCAATTTACTGTATCCATTGGACCTTCACTTCGACGACGAAACACAAAAGTAGCATCGGAATTAAATACAAAGGGCACAATTCCGACTTAGGTACAACGAGACTGACCTTCCTTAGTGTCTATGTCTGACCCTTTCCAATGTCACCAGTTTTAGCTTCCGTTGCACTGCTGCAGGTTTTCTGTATCCCTTGGAACTTCACATTCACGAATAAACACAGAAATTGCATCGTAATTAAATACGAAAGCCACAATGACGACATAAGGACAAGAAGGCTGAGTCCTCTTACCGTCTATGTTTGGGCCTTTTCCGTGTCACCAGTTTTCGATTCCGTTGCACTATTGAGGTTTACTGAATCCCTTGGAACTTCACATTCACGATTAATCACAGAAATTGCATCGGAATTAAATACATAAGGCACGGTTCCGACTTAAGTACAAGTAGACTGAGTCTTCTTACTGTCTATGCTTTGACCCTTTCCTGTGTCAGCAGTTTTAGATTGCGATGCTTCATTTGAGGTTTCCTGTATCCCTTTGACCTTCACTTTGACGATGAAACACAGAAATTGCATCGGAATTAAATACAAAAGGCACAATGCCGACTTAATACAGGACGACTGAGTCTTCTTACCGTCTATGTTTTGATCCTTTCCTGTGAGACCAGTTTTGGACTCCGATGCTTCACTTCGGGTTTACTATATCCCATGGACCTTCACATTGACGATGAAATACAGATATTGTATCGGAATTAAATTCAAAAATCAAAATGCCGACTTAAGTACGTGAAGACTGACTTCTCTTAGTGTCTATGTTTTGAGCCTTTCCTGGGTCACCAGTTTAAAATTCAGATGCACAACTGCAGGTTTACTGTATCCCTTGGAACTTCACATTCACGATTAAACACAGAAATTGCATCGGAATTAAACACAAAAGGCACAATGCCGACTTAAGTACAAGAAGACCGAGTCCTCTTACCATCTATGATTTGAGCCTTTCCTGTGAAACCAGTTTTAGATTCCGATGCTGGGCTTCAGGTTTACAGTATCACATGGTCCTTCACACTGACGATGAAACACAGAAATTGCATCGGAATTAATTACAAAGTGCACAATGCCGACTTAAGTACAAGATGACTGACTTTTCTTAGTGTCCATGATTTGAACCTTCAATGTGAGACCAGTTCTGGATTCCGATGCCTCACGTCAGGATTTCTGTATCCCAAGGAATTACACATTGACGATGAAACACAGAAATTGCATCGGAATTAAATACAAAAGGCACAATGCCGACTTAAGTACAAGAAGACTGAGTCTTCTTACTGTCTGTTCTTTGAGCCTTTCCCGTGTCACCAATTTTAGATTCCGTTGCACAACTGCTGGTTTTCTGTATACCTTAGACCTTCACATAGACGATGAAACACAGTAATTACATCGGAATTAAATACAAAACGAACAATGCCGACTAAAGTACAAGACGACTGACTTTTCTTAGTGTCTATGTTTTGAGCCTCTCCAGTGAGACTAGTTTATGATTCCGAAGCTTCACTTCAGGTTTACTGAATCCCTTGGACTTTCACTTTGAATATGAAACACAAAAATTGCATCGGACTTAAATACAAAAGGCACAATACCGACTTAAGTACAAGAAGACAGAGACTTCTTAGTGTCTATGTTTCGAGCATTTCCTGTGAGACCAGTTTTAGATTCTGATGCTTCTCTTCAGGTTCACTGTACCCCTTGGACCTTCATTCTGACAATGAAACACAGCAATTGCATCGGAATGAAACACAAAAGGCACAATGCCGACTTAAGTACAAGAAGTCTGAGTCTTCGTACTATCTATGCTTTGAGCCGGTCCTGTGTCAGCAGTTTTAGATTCCAATGCCTCACTTCAGGTTTACTGTATCCGTTCGGAAGCTTCACTTTGACGATGAAACACAGAAATTGCATCGTATTTATTTAGAAAAGGCTCAATGCCGACATAAGTGCAAGAAGACTGACTTTTGTTAGTGTCTATGTTTCGAGACTTTACTTTGTCACCAGTTTTAGATTCCGATGCACAACTGCAGGTTTACTGTACTCCTTCGACCTTCACATAGACGATGAAACACAGAAAATGCATCGGAATTAAATACAAAAGGCACAATGCCGACTTAAGTACAAGAAGACTGACTTTTCTTAAAGTCTGTGTTTTGAGCCTTTCCTGTGTCACCATTTTTAGATTCCGTTGCACAACTGTTGGTTATCTGTATCCCTTAGACCTTAGCATTGACGATGAAACACAGTATTTGCATCGGAATTAAATGCAAAAGGCACAATGCCGACTTAAGTACAAGAACACTGAGTCCTCTTACCGTTTATGATTTGAGCCTTCCCTGTCAGACCTGTTTTAGTTTCCGATGCTTCACTTCAGGTTTACTGTATCCCTTTGGACCTTCACTTTGACGATGAAACACAGAAATTGCTTCGGAATTAAATACAAGTAGCACAATGCCGACTTAAGTACAAGTAGACTGACTTTTTTTAGTGTCTATGTTTCGAGCCTTTACTGTGTCACCAGTTTTAAATTGCGATGCACAACTGCAGGTCCACTGTACCCCTTCAACTTTCACATTGACGATGAAACACAGAAAATGCATCGGAATTAAATACAAAAGAAACAATGCCGACTCAAGTTCATGAAATAACTTTTCTTAGTGTCTATGTTTTGAGTCTTTTCTATGTCACCAGTTTTAGATTCCGATGCACAACTGCTGGTTTGCTGTATCTCTTTTACCTTCACATTGACGATGAAACAGTGCAAATGCTTCGGAATTAAATACAAAAGGCACAATGCCGACTTAAGTACAAGAAGGTTGACTTTTCTTAGTGTCTATGTTTTGAACCTTCCCTGTGAGACCAGTTTTAAATTCCGATGCTTCACGTCACGCTTACAGTATCCCTTGGACCTTCACATTGACGATGATACACAGAAATTGCATCGGAATTAAATACAAAAGGCACAATGCCGACTTAAGTACAAGAAGACTGAGTCTTCTTACTGTCGATGATTTGAGCCTTTCCTGTGTCACCAGTTTTAGATTCCGATGCTTCACTTCAGGTTTACTGTATCCCTTAAAGCTTCACCTTGAGGATGAAACACAGAAATTGCATCGGAATTAAATACGAAAGGCACAATGCCGATTTAAGTACAAGAATACTGAGTCTAATTACCGTCTATGTTTTGAGCCTTTCCCTTGAGCCAAATTTTGGATTCCGATGCTTCACTTCTGGTTTACTGTCTCCCTTGGACCATCACTTTGTCGATGAAACACAAAAATTGCATCGGAGTTAAATACAAAAGGCACAATGCCGACTTAAGTACAAGAGGACCGACTTTTCTAAGTGTCTATGTTTTGAGCCTATCCTGTGAGACCAGTTTTAGATTCCGATGCTTCACTTCAGGTTTACCGATTTCCTTGGACCTTCACATTGACGATGATACACAGATATTGCATCGGAATTTATTACAAAAAGCAGAATGCCGACTTAAGTACAAGAAGACTGACTTTTCTTAGTGTCTATGTTACGAGAATATCCTGTGTTTCCAGTTTTAGATTCCGATGCTTCATGTCCAATTTACTGTATCCATTGGACCTTCACTTCGAAGACGAAACACAAAAGTAGCATCGGAATTAAATACAAAGGGCACAATTCCGACTTAGGTACAACGAGACTGACCTTCCTTAGTGTCTATGTCTGACCCTTTCCAATGTCACCAGTTTTAGCTTCCGTTGCACTACTGCAGGTTTTCTGTATCCCTTGGAACTTCACATTCACGAATAAACACAGAAATTGCATCGGAATTAAATACGAAAGCCACAATGACGACATAAGTACAAGAAGGCTGAGTCCTCTTACCGTCTATGGTTTGAGCCTATCCTGTGAGTCCAGTTTTTGATTCCGGTGCTTGACTGCAGATTTCCTGTATCACTTGGAACTTCACATTGACGTTGAAACAGAGAAATTGCTTAGGAAATAATTACAAAATGCACTATGCCGACTTAAGTACAAGAAGACCGACTTTTATTAGTGTCTATGTTTCGAGCCTTTTCTCTGTCACCAGTTTCAGATTCCGAAGCACAACAGCTGGTGTACAGTATCCCTTGGACTTTCACATTGATGATGAAACGCAGAAATTGCATCGGAATTAATTACAAAATGCACTATGCCGACTTAAGTACAAGAGGACTAACTTTTCTTAGTGTCTATGTTTTGAACCTTCCCAGTGAGACCAGGTTTAGATTCCGATGCTTCACGTCTGGTTTACTGTATCCCTTGGACCTTCACATAGACCATGAAACACAGAAAGGGCATCGGAATAAAATACAGCGGGCACAATGCCGAGTTAAGTACAAGTAGTCTGAGTCTTCTTACTGTCTATGCTTAGAGACTTTCCTGTGTCACCAGTTTTAGATGCCGATGCTTCACTTCAGGTTTACTGTATCCCTTAAACCTTCACTTTTACGATGAAACACAGAAATTGCATCGGAATTAAATACAAAAGGCACAATGCCGACTTAAGTACAAGATGACAGACTTTTATTAGTGTCTATGTTTCGAGCCTTTGCCTTGTCACCAGTATTAGATTCCGATGCACCGCTGCAGGTTTACTGTATCCAATGGAACTTCGCGTTCACGATTAAGCACAGAAATTGTTTCGGAATTAAATACAAAAGTCACAATGCCGACTTAAGTACATGAAGACTGAGTCCTCATACCGTCAATGATTTGAGCCTTTCCTGAGAGACCAGTTTTAGATTCCGATGCTTGGCTGCAGCTTTGCTGTATCACTTGGACCTTCACATTGACGATGAAACACAGAAATTAAATCGGAATTAATCACAAAATCCATAATGCCGACATAAGTACAAGATGACTGACTTTTCTTAGTGCCTGTGTTTCGAGCCTTTACTGAGTCACCAGTTTTAGATTCCGATGCACAACTGCAGGTTTACTGTACACCTTCGACCTTCACATTGCCGATGAAACACAGAAAATGCATCGGAATTAGATACAAAAGGCACAATGCCGACTTAAGTACAAGAAGACTGAGTCTTCTTACTGTCTATGCTTTGAGCCTTTCCTGTGTCACCAGTTTTAGGTTCCAATGCTTCACGTCCAATTTACTGTATACCTTGGAATCTCACTTTGACGATGAAACACAAAAATTGCATCGGAATTAGATACAAAGGCACAATGCCGACTTCAGTACGAGAAAACTGAGTCTACTTACTGTCTATGTTTTGAGCCATTCCTGTGTCACCAGTTCTAGGTTCCGATGCTTCACGTCCAACTTACTGTATCCCTTGGACCCTCACTTTGACGATGAATCACAAAAATTGCATCGGAATTTTAATACATTAGGCACAATGCCGACTTAAGTACAAGAAGACTGAGTTATCTTTGTGTCAATGTTTTGTCCCCTTCCTGTGCGACCAGTTTTAGATTCTGATGCTTCACTTCATTTTTACTGTATCCTTTGGACCATCATTTTGACGATAAAACACAGTAATTGTATCGGTATTAAATAAAAAAGGCACAACGCCGACTTAAGTACAAAAAGACTGACTTTTCATAGTGTCTGTGCTTTGAGCCTTTCCTGTGAGACCAGTTTTAGATTCTGATGCTTTACTTCAGGTTTACGGAATCCCTTTGACCTTCACTTTGACGATGAAACACAAATATAACATCGGAATTAAATACAAAAGGCACAATCCCGGCTTAGGTACAAGAATACTGACGTTTCATAGTGTCTATGCTTTGAGCCCTTTCTGTGATACCAGTTTTAGATTCCGATGCTACACCTCAGGTTTACTGTATCCATTGGACCTTTACTTTGACAATGAAACACAAAATTTGCGTCGCAATTAAATTCTAAAGGTACAAGCTCTACTTAAGTACCAGAAGGCTTTCTCTTCTTACTGTCTATCATTAGAGCCTTTCCTGTGAGACCAGTTTTAGGTTCCGATGCCTCACGTCCAATTTACTGTATCCCTTGGACCTTCACTTTGACGATGAAACACAAAATTTGCATTGGAATTAAATACAAAAGGCACTATGCCGACTTAGGAATAAGAAGACTGACTTTTCTTAGTGTCAATATTTTGAACCTTCCCTGTGAGACCAGTTTTAGATTCCGATGCTTCACATCAGGTTTACTGTATCCCTTGGACCTTCACATTGACGATGAAACTCAGAAATTGCATCGGAATTAAATACAAAAGGCACAATGCCGACATAAGTACAAGAAGGCAGAGTTCTCTTACCGTCTATGTTTGGGCCTTTCCCGTGTCACCAGTTTTCGAATCCGTTGCACTATTGCTGGTTTGCTGAATCCCTTGGAACTTCACTTTCACGATTAAACACAGAAATTGCATCGGAATTAAACACAAAAGGCACAATGCCGACTTAAGTACAAGAAGACAGAGTCCTCTTACCGTCTATGATTTGAGCCTTTCCTGTGAGACCAGTTATAGATTCCGATGCTGGGCTGCAGGTTTACAGTATCACATGGTCCTTCACACTGACGATGAAACACAGAAATTTGCATCGGAATTAATTACAAAGTGCACAATGCCGACTTAAGTACAAGATCACTGACTTTTCTTAGTGTCTATGATTTGTGCCTTTTCTATGTCACCAGTTTTAGATTCCGATGAACAACTGCTGGTTTGCTGTATCCCTTGGACCTGCAAATTGACGATCAAACACAGTAAATGCATCGGAATTAAATACAAAAGGCACAATGCTGACTTAAGAACATGCGGCCTGACCTTTCATAGAGTCTATACTTTGAACCTTTCCCGCGAGACCACTTTTAGATTCCGATACTTCACTTCAGGTTTACTGAATCCCTTGGACATTGACTTTGACGATGAAACACAAAAATTGCATCGGAATTAAACACAAAATTCACAAGGCCGACTTAAGTACAAGTAGACTGACTCTTCGTAGTGTCTATGCTTTGAGGCTTTCCTGTGAGACCAGTTTTGGATTCCGATGCTTCACGTCAGGTTTACTGTATACATTGGACCTTCATATTGACGATGAAACACAGAATTCGCATCAGAATGAAATACAAAAAGCATAATGCCGACTTAAGTACAAGAAGGCATTATTCTCAGTGTCTACGTTTCGAGCCTTTCCTGTGTCTCCAGTTTTAGATTCCGATGCTTCACGTACTATTTACTGTATCCCTTGGACCTTCACTTTGACGATGAAACACAGAAATTACATCGGAATTAAATACAAATGGCACAGTGCCGACTTAAGTACAAGAAGACTGACTTTTCTTAGTGTCTATGTTTTAGGCCTATCCCGTGAGACCAGTATTAGATTCCGATGCTTCACTTTAGGTTTACTGAATCCCTTGAACCTTCACTTTGACGATGAAACACAAAAATTCCATAGGAATTAAATATAGAAGGGACTAGGCCGACTTAAGAACCACAAGACATTGTTATGTTACTGTCTATGTTTTGAGCCTTTCCTGTGAGACCAGTTTTAGTCTCCGATGCTTCACTTCAGGTTTACTGTATCCCCTGGACATTCACATTGACGATGATACACAGAAAGCGCATCAAATATAATTACAAAAGGCACAATGAAGACTTAGGTACAAGAAGACTGACTTCTCATAGCGTCTATGTTTTGAGCCTTTCCTGTGACACCAGTTATAGATTCTGATGTATCACTTCCGGTTTACTGTATCCCTTGGACCTTCATTTTGACGATGAAACTCAGTAATTGCATCGGAATTAATTGCAAAAGGCACAATGCCGACTTAAGTACAAGAAGACTGACTTTTCATAGTGTCTATGCTTTAGGCCTTTCCCGTGAGACCAGTTTTAGATTCCGATGCTTCACTTCAGGTTTACTGAATCCCTTGAACATTCATTTTGACGATAAAACACAAAAATTGCATCGGAATTAATTACAAATGGCACAAACCCGACTTAAGTACCACAAGATATTGTTATCTTACTGTCTATGTTTTGAGCCTTTGCTGTGAGACCAGTTTTAGTTTCCAATGCTTCACTTCAGGTTTACTGTATCCCCTGGACATTCACATTGACGATGCAACACAGAAATCGCATCAGATATAAATACAAAATGCACAATGCCGATTTAAGTACAAGAAGACTGACTTTTCTTAGTGTCTATTATTAGAGACTTTCCTGTAACCCGAGCTTTAGATTACGATTCTAAACAGCATGTTTACTGTATCCTTGGAACTTCCCATTCACGATTAAACACAGAAATTGTATCGGAGTTAAATACATAAGGCACAATTCCGGCAAGTACAAGAAGAGTGAGTCCTCTATTGTGTATGGTTGGAGCCTATTATGTGAGACCAGTCTTAAATGCTTCACTTCAGGTTTATCGTAGCACTTGGACCTTCACATTGACGATGAAACACAGACATTGCATCGGAATTAATTACAAAAGGGACAATGCCAATTGAAGTACAAGAAGACTGACTTTTCCTAGTGTCTATGTTTCGAGCCTTTCTTGTGTCTCCAGTTTTAGATTCCGATGCACAACTGCCGGTTTACTGTATGTGTCGGACCTTCACATTGACGATGTTACACAGAAATTGCATCGAAATTAAATACAAAAGGCAAAATGCCGACTTAAGTTCAAGAAGACTTACATTTCTTAGTGTCTATGTTTTGAGCCTTTTCTATGTCGCCAATTTCAGATTGCGATGCACAACTGCTGGTTTACTGTATCCCTTGGACTTTCACATTGACTTTGAAACACAGTAAATGCATCGGAATTAAATACAAAAGGCACAATGCCGACTTAAGTACAAGAAGACAGAGCCCTCTTACCGACTGTGATTTGAGCCTTTCCTGTGAGACCAGGTTTAGATTCCGATGCTTGACTGCAGGTTTACTGTCTCACTTGGACCTTCACATTGACGATGAAAGATAGAAATTGCATCGGAATAAATTGCAAAATGCACAATACCGACTTAACTACAAGAGGACTGATTTTTCTTAGCGTCTACGTTTCGAGCCTTTTCTATGTCACCTATTTTTAATTCCGATGCACAACTGCTGGTTTACTGTATCCCTTGGACCTTCACGTTGACGATGAAACATAGTAATTGCATCGGAATGAAATACAAAAGGCACAGTGCCGACTTAAGTACAAGAAGACTGAGTCTCCTTACTGTCTATGATTTGAGCTTTTCCTGCGTCACCAGTTTTAGGTTCCGATGCTTCACGACCAATTTACTGTACCCTTTGGACCTTCACTTTGACGATGAAACACAAAAATTGCATCGGAATTAAAAACAAAAGGCACAAGGCCGACTTATGTACCAGAAGTTTTTGTCATCTTACTGTCTATGTTTTGAGCCTTTCCTGTGAGACCAGTGTTAGATACCGATGCTACACGTGCAATTTACTGTATCACTTGGAAATTCACTTTGACGATGAGACACAGAAATTGCATCGGAATTAAATACAAATGGAACAATGCCGACTTAAGTACAAGATGACTGACTTATCTCGGTGTCTATGTTTTTAGCCCCTCCTGTGATACTAGTTTTAGATTCCGTTGCTTCACGTCCAATTTACTGTATCCCTTGGACGTTCACTTTCACGACGACACTCGGATTTTGCACAGGAAGTAAATACAAAACCACAATGCCGACTTAAGGACAAGAAGAATTAGCCTTCTTACTGTTCATGTTTTGAAATTTTCCTGTGTCACCAGTTTTAGGTTCCGATGCTTCACGTCCAATTTACTGTAACCCTTGACCCTCACTTTGACGATGAAACACAAAAATTGCATCGGAATTAAATACAAAAGGCACAATGCCGACTTAGCTTCAAGAAGACTGACTTTTTTTAGCGTCTATGCTTTGACCCTTTCCTGTGAGACCAGTTTTAGATTCTGATGCTTCACTACAGGTTTACTGTATCCCTTGGACCTTCATTTTGACAAAGAAACACAGTAATTGCACCGGAATTGAATACAAAAGTCACAATGCCGGCTTACGTACAAGAAGACTGACTTTTCATAGTGTCTATGCTTCGAACCATTCCTGTGAGACCAGTTTTAGATGCCGATGCCTCACTTAAGGTTTCCTGTATCCCTTGGACCTTCATTTTGACGTTGAGACACAGTAATTGCATCGGAATTAATTGCAAAAGGCACAATGCCGAGTTAAGTAAAGAAGACTGACTTTCCATAGTGTCTATGCTTTGAGCCTTTCCCGTGAGACCAGTTTTAGATTCCGATGCTTCAATTCAGGTTTACTGATTCCCTTGAACCTTCACTTTGACTATGAAACACTAAAATTGCATCGGAATTAATTACAAAAGGGACAATGCCGACTTAAGTACAAGAAGACTGACTTATACTAGTGTCAATGTTTCGAGCCTTTCGTGTGTCCCCAGTTTTAGATTCCGATGCACAACTGCAGGTTTACTGTATGCCTTGGACCTTCACATTGACGATGTAACACAGAAATTGCATCGGAATTAAATACATAAGGCACAATTCCGACAAGTACAAGAAGAGTGAGTCCTCTACCGTGTATGATTTGAGCGTATCCTGTGAGACCAGTTTTAGATTGCGATGCTTCACTTCAGGTTTATTGTAGCACTTGGACCTTCACATTGACGATGAAACACAGAAATTGCAGCGGAATTAATTACAAAAAGGACAATGCCGACGTAAGTACAAGAAGACTGAATTTTCCTAGCGTCAATGCTTCGAGCCTTTCCTGTGTCCCCAGTCTTAGATTCCGATGCACAACTGCAGGTTTACTGTATGCCTTGGACCTTCACATTGACTATGAAACACAGTAAATGAATCGGAATTAAATACAAAAGGCACAATGCCAACGTAAGTACAAGAAGACTGATTTTTCTTAGTGTCTATGTTTCGAGCCTTTTCTATGTCACCTGTTTTAGATTCCGATGCGCAACTGATGGTTTACTTTATCCCTTGGACCTTCACATTGACGATGAAACACAGTAATTGCATCGGAATTAAATACAAAAGGCACAATGCCGACTTAAGTACAAGAGGTCTGACCTTTCATAGAGTCTATACTTTGAGCCTTTCCCGTGAGACCAGTTTTAGATTCTGATGCTTCACTTCAGGTTTACTGAATCCCTTGGACATTGACGTCGACGATGAAACACATAAATGGCATCAGAATTAATTACAAAAGGCACAATGCCGACTTAAGTACAAGAAGACTGCCTTTTCTTAGTGTCTATGCTTCGAGCCTTTCCTGTGTCTCCAGTTTTAGTTTCCGATGCACAACTGCAAGGTTTACTGTATGCCTTGGACCTTCACATTGTCGACGAAACACAGAAATTGCTTCGGAATTAAATACAAAAGGCACAATGCCGACTTAAGTACAAGAAGACTGACTTTTCTTAGTGTTCATGTTTTGAGCCTTTCCTGTTAAACCAGTTTTAGATTCTGATGCTTCACTTCAGGTTTAGTGTACCCCATGGACCTTCATTTTGACAATGAAACACAGTAATTGCATCGGAATTAAATACAAAAGGCACAATGCCGACTTAAGTACAAGTAGACTGACTTTTCATAGTGTCTATGCATTGAGCCTTTCCCTTGAGACCAGTTTAAGATTCCGATGCTTCACTTCAGGTTCACCGTATCCTTTGGACCATCATATTGCCGATGAAACACAGAAATCGCATCAGAATTAAATACAAAAGGCACATTGCCGATTTAAGTACAAGAAGACTGACTTTTATAGTGTCTATTTTTGAACCTTTCCTGTGAGACCTGTTTTAGATTACGATGCTTCACTTCAGGGTTACTGTATTCCTTGGACCTTCACATTGCCAATGAAACACAGCTATTGCATCAGAAACAAATACAAAAGCCACAATGCCGACTTAGGTACAAAAAGACTGAGTCTTCATATCGGCTATGCTTTGGCCCTTTCCTGTGAGACCAGTACTAGATTCCGATGCCTCACTTCAGGTTTACTGTATCGGAGGACCTTCACTTTGACGATGAAACACAAAAATTGCATCGGAATTATATACAAAAGGCACAATACCGACTTAAATACAAGGCGACTGACTTTTCATAGTGTCTATGCTTTGAGCCTTTCCCGTCAGACCAGTTTTAAATTCCGCTGCTTCACTTGAGGTTAAATGAATCCCTTGGTCCTTCACTTTGACGATGAAACACAAAAATTGCATCGGAATTATATACAAAAGGCACAATACCGACTTAAATACAAGGCGACTGACTTTTCATAGTGTCTATGCTTTAGGCCTTTCAAGTCAGACCAGTTTTAAATTCCGCTGCTTCACTTGAGGTTAAATGAATCCCTTGGTCCTTCACTTTGACGATGAAACACAGAAATCGCATTAGAATTAAATACAAAAGGCACAATGCCGACTTAGGTACAAGAAGACTGACTTTTCTTAGTGTCCATGTTTTGAGCCTTTCCTGTGAGACCAGTTTTAGAATCCGATGCTTCACTTCAGGCTTAGTGTACCCTTTGGACCTTCATTTTGACAATCAAACACAGTAATTGCATCGCAATAAAATACAATGGATACAATTCCCACTTAAGTACAAGAAGACTGACTTTTCATGGTGTCTATGCATTGAGCCTCTCCCGTGAGACAATTTTAGATTCCTATGCTTCACATCAGGTTTACTGAATCCCTTGGACCTTCACTTTGACGATGAAACACTAAAATTGGATCGGAATTAAATACAAAAGGCACAAGGCCGACTCAAGTACCAGATGACTTTGTCATCTTACTGTCTATGTTTTGAGCCTTTCCTGTGAGACCAGTTTTAGATTCCGATGTTTCACTTCAGGTTTACTGTATCTCTTAGACCTTCACATTGACGATGAAACACAGAAATCACATCAGAATTAGATACAAAAGGCACAATAACGACCTATGTACAAGAAGACTGACATTTCTTCGTGTCTATGTTTCGAGCCTTTCCTGTGTCTCCAGTTTTAGATTCTGATGCACAACTGCGGGTTTACTGTATCCCTTGGAATTTCACTTCCACGATTAAACACAGAAATTGCATCGGAATTAAATACATAAGGCACAATACCAACTTAAGTATAAGGAAACGGAGTCCTCTTACTGTCTATGATTTCTGCTTTTCCTGTGAGACCAGTTTTACATTCCGATGTTTCATTTCAGGTTTACTGTATCACTTGGGCCTTCTCATTGACGATGAAACATAGGAATTGCATCGGAATTAATTACCAAAGGCAAAATGACAACTTACGTACAAGATGACTGACTTTTATTAGTGTCTATGCTTCTATCATTTCCTGTGTCTCCAGTTTTAGATTCCGATGCACCACTTCAGGTTTACTGTATCCCTTGGACCTTCAGATTGACGATGAAACACAGTAATTGCATCGGAATTAAATACAAAACTCACAATTCCGACTTAGGTACAAGAGTAAAGACTTTTCTTAGTGCCTATGCTTTGAGCCTTTCCTGTGAGACCAGTTTTAGATTCCGATGCTTCACTTCAGGTTTATCGTATCCCTTGTACCTTCACATTGACGATGAAACACGGAAATTGCATCGGAATTAAATACAAAAGGCACATTGCCGACAAGTACAAGAAGAGTGAGTCCTCTACCGTGTATGATTTGAGCCTATCCTGTGAGACCAGTTTTAGATTCCGATGCTTCACTTCAGGTTTATTGTAGCACTTGGACCTTCACATTGACGATGAAACACAGAAATTGCATCGGAATTAATTACAAAAGGGATAATGCCGACGTAAGTACAAGAAGACTGAATTTTCCTAGTGTCAATGTTTCGAGCCTTTCCTGTGTCCCCAGTTTTAGATTCCGATGCACAACTGCAGGTTTACTGTATGCGTTGGACCTTCACATTGACTATGAAACACAGTAAATGAATCGGAATTAAATACAAAAGGCACAATGCCAATGTAAGTACAAGAAGACTGATTTTTCTTAGTGTCTATGTTTCGAGCCTTTTCTATGTCATCTGGTTTAGATTCCGATGCACAACTGAGGGTTTACTTTATCCCTTGGACCTTCACATTGACGATGAAACACAGAAATATCATCGGAATTAAATACAAAAGGCACAATGCCGACTTAATTACAAGAGGTCTGACCTTTCATAGAGTCTATACTTTGAGCCTTTCCCGTGAGACCAGTTTTAGATTCCGATGCTTCACTTCAGGTTTACTGAATCCCTTGGACATTGTCTTTGACGATGAAACACAAAAATTGCATCGGAATTAAAAACAAAAGGCACAAGGCCGACTTAAGTACAAGAACTCTGACTCTTCGTAGTGTCTATGCTTTGAGGCTTTCCTGTGAGACCAGTTTTAGTTTCCGATGCTTCACTTCTGGTTTACTGAATCCCTTGGAATTCACTTTGACGATGAACCACTAAAATTGCATCGGAATTAAATACAAAAGCACAAGGACGACTTAAGTAATAGAAGGATTTCTCATCTTATTGGCTATGTTTTGAGCCGTTCCTGTGAGACCAGTTTTAGATTACGATGGTTCACTTCAGGGTTACTGTATTCCTTGGACCTTCACATTGCCAATGAAACACAGCTATTGCATCCGAAACAAATACAAAAGCCACAATGCCGACTTAGGTACAAGAAGACTGAGTCTTCATATCGTTTATGCTTTGGCCCTTTCCTGTGAGACCAGTACTAGATTCCGATGCTTCACTTCAGGTTTACTGTATCGGTGGCCCTTCACTTTGACGATGAAACACAAATATTGCATCGGAATTATATACAAAAGGCACAATTCCGACTTAAGTACAAGGCGACTGACTTTTCATAGTGGCTATGCTTTGAGCCTTTCCCGTCAGACCAGTTTTAAATTCCGCTGCTTCACTTCAGGTTAAATAAATCCCTTGGACCTTCACTTTGACGATGAAACACAGAAATCGCATCAGAATTAAATACAAAATTCACAATGCCAACTTAAGTACAAGAAGACTGACTTTTCTTAGTGTCCACGTTTTGAGCCTCTTTCGTGAGACCAATTTTAGATTCCGATGCTTCACTTCAGGTTTACTGAATCCCTTGGACCTTCACTTTCACGATGAAACACAGAAATTGCTTCGGAAATAAATACAAAAGGCACAATGCCGTCATACGTACTAGAAGACTGTGTCTCCTCACTGTTTAGGATTTGAGCCTTCCCTGTGAGACCAGTTGTAGATTCCGATGCATCGCTTCAGGTATACTGTATCCCATGGACCTTCGCCTTGACGATGCAACACAGTAAATGCATCGGAATTAAATACAAAACCACAATGCCGACTTAAGTACAAGAAGACTAAGTTTTCTTACTGTCTATGTTTCGAACCTTTCCTGTGTCACCAATTTTAGATTCCGATGCACAACTGCAGGTTTTCTGCATCCCATGGACCTTCACAATGACGATGAAACACGAAAATTGCATCGGAATTAATTATAAAAGGCACAATGCCGACTTAAGTACAAGAAGACCGACTTTTCCTAGTGTCTGTGCTTTGGGCCTTTCCTGTGTCAGCACTTACAGGTTCCGATGCACAACTGCTGGTTTACTATATCCCTTGGAACTTCACATTGACGACCAAACACAGTAATTGCATCGGAATTAAATATTAAAGGCACAATGCCAAGTTAAGTACAATAAGACTGAGTTTTCTTAGTGTCTCTGTTTTGAGCCTTTTACTGCGAGACCAGGTTTGGATTCCTCAGCTTCACATCAGGTTTACTGTATCCCTCGGACCTTCACTTTGACGATGAAACACAGAAATTGCATAGGAAATAAATACAAAAGCCACAATGCCCACATAAGAACTAGAAGACTTTGTCTTGTCACTGTCTATGATTTGAGCCTTCCCTGTGAGACCTGTTTGTGATTCCGATGCTTCACTTCATTTTTACTTTATCCCTTGGAACTTCCCATTGACGATGCAACATAGTAAATGCATCGGAAATAAATACAAAATCCACAATGCCGACTTAAGTACAAGAAGACTGAGTCTTCTTACCGTCTATGTTTTGAGCCTTCCCTGTGTTACCAGCTTTAGATTCAGATGGTTCAAATGGCTCTGAGCACTATGGGACTCAACTGCTGAGGTCATTAGTCCCCTAGAACTTAGAACTTGTTAAACCTAACAAACCTAAGGACAGCACAAACATCCATGCCCGAGGCAGGATTCGAACCTACGACCGTAGCGGTCTCGCGGTTCCAGACTGCAGCGCCTTTAACCGCACGGCCACTTCCGCCGGCAGATTCAGATGCTTCCCTTCAGGTTTACTGTATCCCTTGGCCCTTCACATCGACGATGAAACACAGAAATTGCATCGGAATTAAATACAAAAGGCACAATGCCGAATTAAGTACAAGATGACTGACTTTTCTTAGTGTCTATGTTTCGACCCTTCCTGTGTCACCAGTTTTAGATTCCGATGCACAACTGCAGGTTTACTGCATCCCTTGGACCTTCACATTGACGATGAAACACAGGAATTGCATCGGAATTAAATAAAATGGCACAATGCCGACATAAGTACTAGAAGACCTACTCTTCTTACTGTCTATGTTTTTAGCCTTCCCTGTGAGACCAGTTGTAGATTTCGATGCTTCACTTCATGTTTACTGCATCCCTTGGACCTTCACATTCACGATGCAACACAGTAAATGCATCGGAATTAAATACAAAATCCACAATGCCGACTTAAGTACAAGAAGACTGACTTTTCTTAGTGTCTATGGGTCGAGCCTTTCCTGTGTCACCAGTTTTAGATTCCGATTCACAACTGCAGGTTTACTGCATCCCTTGGAGCTTCACATTGACGATGACACACAGGAATTGGATCGGAATTAAATACAAAAGGCACAATCCAGACTTAAGTACTAGAAGACCTAGTCTTCTTACTGTCTATGTTTTGAGCCTTCCCTGTGAGACCAGTTTTAGATTGCGATGCTTCACTTCAGGTTTACTGTATCCCTTGGACCTTCACTTTGACGATGAAAAAAAAAATTGCATCGGAATTTAATACCAAAGTCTCAATGCTGACTTAAGTACAAGACGACTGAGTCTCCTTTACGTCTATGATTTGAGCCTTTCCTGTGAGACCCGTTTTAGATTCCGATGCTTCACTTCAGGCTAACTGTATCCCTTGGACTTTCACTTTGACGATGAAACACAGAAATTGCATCGGAATTAAATACAAAAAGCACAATGCCGCCTTCAGTACAAGATGACTGAGTCTTCTTACCGTCTCAGTTTTGAGCCTTTCCTGTGAGACCAGTTTTAGATTCTATAATGATATGTTTACGTAATGTGTATACATAAGCATACAGTTATAAATGTCCCCGTTCGTGGCCGCTAATTATAACAATATGTTTACTTTTGTGCTGTAACATATAGCTATAATCAGCGGTGGAAACATATTTGCGAACGCCTACCGTGTGTGGCTGTTTCTTGTTGGATCGTCTGATCAGTCGAAGTTGCATTGCGGAAGAGAGTAAATGCCTATTTAAAAAATAATTATTTTTGGGTAGCTCAACATGAATTTCCTAAGGGACCGTAGTTGATCATGCATTTACCAATAGAACATGTCGCGGAGAAAATATTTCGCCGCATACAACTTCCGTTCGATTTCGTCGAAAGTATTCGTGACTGTGAACTCTCTATTTGGAAGAAACATAAAGAAAATTAAATAACTTCATGAAGGAGTGAGACATAGATTCTATATTAAACAAATAGTCCATACACCAGTTCCATTTAAGTCTGAATTTATGGCAATTAATAGACGAACTTACATTGCAACGAAGGATTTAACATGGAAGCCATTTTGACTGGCACTTCTCGCAATGAAAACAATTCCTTTGACGTTTTCACATACACGTCGCACAATAAATCTACTGCTAGGCTCTTTTAGTATTACACATTTACTTAACATAGAACAATATTATTTTTAACAATAATAATACGGCGGTAAGACATGCGCGTCCGATACACGTAACAGGAGACAAGAGAAGAATGAGTAGCTGTTCATCGAGAATATCTAGTACATCAAAAAAAAAACAAAGTGTCAAAAAGTGTTCTTCTTCTGTCCGTTTTTCGCGCCGCGGTTTTCAAAGTCAATAACTCCCATCATCTCTGACGGCGCTTCGATAATAAACAAGTTAGGTCACAGGTCGTTCACCTTTTACATTCTCGCATCATTATTTGCTAACTGTAGCTGTTGCCGAGCGACTGCTCGATTAGTGAATGATGTAAAATGATAAGGCAATCACATAATGTTACAATTCCGATGCTTCATTTCAGGTTTACTGTATCCCTTGGACCTTCACATTGACGATGAAACACCGAAATTGCATCGGGATTAAATACAAAAGGCACAATGCCGACTTAAGTACAAGAAGACTGACCTTTCTTAGTGTCCATGTTTTGAGAATTTCCTATGTCACCAGTTCTAGATTCCGATGCTCCTTTTCTGGTTTACTGTATCTCTTGGACCTTCACATTGACGATGAAACACCGAAATTGCATCGGAATTAAATACAAAGGGCACAATGCCGACTTAAGAACAAGAAGACTGACTTTGCTTAGTGTCTATGTTTTGCGCCTTTCCTAGGTCACCAGTTTTGGATTCCGATGCTTCTCTTCAGGTTTACTGTATCCCTTCGACCTTCACATTGACGATGAAACACAGAAATTGCATCGGAATTAATTACAAAAGGCACAATGCCGACATAAGTGTAAAACGGATGACTTTTCTTAGTATCTATGTTTCGAGCCGGTCCTGTGTCACCAGTTTTAGATTCCGATGCACATCTGCAGGTTTACTGCATCCCTTGGACCTTCACATTAACGATGAAACACCGATATTGCATCGGAATTAAATACAAAAGGCACAATGCCGACTTAAGTACAAGAAGACTGAGTCTTCTTACTGTCTATGTTTTGAGCCTTCCCTGTGTGACCAGTTTTAGATTTCGATGCTTCACTTTAGGTTTACTGTATCCCTTGGACCTTCACTTTGACGATGAAACAAAAAAATTGCATCGGAATTAAATACAAAAGGCACAATGACGACTTAAGTAGAAGAAGACTAAGTTTTCATGCTGTCTATGATTTGAGCCTTCCCTGTGAGACCAGTTTTGATTCCGATGCTTAACTTCAGGTTTACTGTATGCCTTGGACATCCACTTTGACGATGAAGCACGGCCATTGCATCGGAATTAAATACAAAATGCACAATGCCGAATTAAGTACAAGAAGACTCATTCTTCTTACCGTCTATGTTTTGAGCCTTCCCTGTGAGACCAATTTTATATTCCGATGCTTCGCTTCCGGTTTAGTGTATCCCTTGGACCTGTACATTGACAATGAAACACAAAAATTGCATCGGAATTAAATACAAAAGGCACAATGCCGACTTAAGTACAAGAAGACTGACTTTTCTTAGTGTCAATGTTTTGAGCCTTCCCTGTGAGACCAGTCATAGATTCCGATGCTTCACTTCAGGTTTACTGTACCCCTAGGACTTTCACTTTGCCGATGAAACACAGAAATTGCATCGGAATTAAATACAAAAGGCACAATGCCGACTTAAGTACAAGAAGACTGAGTCAACTTACCGTCAATGATTTGAGCCTTTTCTGTGTGACCGGTTTTAGATTCGGATGCTTTACTGCAGGTTCACATACAAAAGGCACAAGGCCGTCTTAAGTACCAGAAGACTTTGTCATCTTACTGTCTATGATTTGAGCCATTGCTGTGAGACCTGTTTCAAATTCCGATGCTTCACTTTAGGTTTACTGTATCCCTTGGACCTTCACATTGACGATGAAACACAGAAATCGCATTAGAATTAATTACAAAAGGCACAATGCCGACTTTGGTACAAGAAGACTGACTTTTCATGGTGTCTATGCATTGAGCCTCTCCCGTGAGACCAATTTTAGATTCCTATGCTTCACTTCAGGTTTACTGAATCCCTTGGACCTTCACTTTGACGATGAATACAAAAGGCACAAGGCGGACTCAAGTACAAGATGACTATGTTTTGAGCTTTTCCTGTGAGACCAGTTTTAGATTCCGATGTTTCACTTCAGGTTTACTGTATCTCTTAGACCTTCACATTGACGATGAAACACAGAAATCACATCAGAATTAGATACAAAAGGCACAATGCCGACCCAAGTACAGGAAGACTGACATTTCTTAGTGTCTATGTTTCGAGCCTTTCCTGTGTCTCCAGTTTTAGATTCTGATGCACAACTGCGGGTTTACTGTATCCCTTGGACCGTCACATTGACGATGAAACATAGTAAAAGCATCGGAATGAAATAGAAATGGCACAATGCCGACCTAAGTGCAAGAAGACTGACTTTTCATAATGTCTATGCTTTGAGCCTTTCCCGTGAGACCAGTTTTAAATTCCGCTGCTTCACTTCAGGTTAACTGAAACCCTTCGACCTTCACTTTGTCGATGAAACACAAAAATTGCATCGGAATTAAATACAAAAGTTACACGGCCGACTTAAGTACCAGAAGACTTCGTCATCTTACTGTATATGTTTTGAGCCTTTCCTGTGAGACCAGTTTTAGATTCCGATGCTTCACTTCAGGTTTACTGTATCACTTGGGCCTTCACATTGACGATGAAACATAGGAATTGCATCGGAATTAATTACCAAAGGCAAAATGACAACTTACGTACAAAATGATTGACTTTTATTAGTGTCTATGCTTCTATCATCTCCTGTGTCTCCAGTTTTAGATTCCGATGCACAACTGCAGGTTTACTGTATCCCTTGGACCTTCAGATTGACGATGAAACACAGTAATGGCATCGAAATTAAATACAAAGCTCACAACTCCGACTTAAGTACAAGAGTAAAGACTTTTCTTAGTGCCTATGTTTTGAGCCTTTCCTGTAAGACCAGTTTTAGATTCCGATGCTTCACTTCAGGTCTATCGTATCCCTTGTACCTTCACATTGACGATGAAACACAGAAATTGCATCGGAATTAAATAGTAAAGGCACAATGCCGACTTAATTACAGGAAGACTGAGTCTACTTACGTCAATGCCTTGAAACATACTTCTGTGACCTGTGTTAGATTCCAATGCTTCACTTCAGGTTAATTGTATTTCTTGGACGTTCACTTTGACGATGTACCACAAAATTTGCTTCGGAATTATATACAAAAGTCACAATGCTGACGTAAATACAAGAGGACTGAGTCTTCTTACTGTCTATGTTTTGAGCCTTTCCTGTGAGACCAGTTTTAGATTCCTATACACAACTGCAGATTTACTGTCTCCCTTGGACCTTTACATTGACGATGAAACACAGAAATTGCTGCGGAGTTAAATACAAAAGGCACAATGCCGACATTAGTACAAGATGACTGACTTTTCTTAGTGCCTATGTTTTGAGCCTTTCCTGTGTTACCAGTATTAGATTCCATTGCACAACTGCTGGTTTACTGTACCCTCGGACCATCACATTGACGATGAAACACAGTAATTGCATCAGAGTTAAATACAAAAGGCAGAATGCCGACATAAGTACAGAAGACTGACTTTTCTTAGTGTCTATTTTCTCAACCTTTCCTGTGAGACCAGTTTTAGGTTCTGATGATTCACTCCAGGTTAACTATATCCCTTGGACCTTGACATTGACGATGAAACACAGAAATTTGATGGGAGAGAAATACAAAAGGCACAATGCCGACTAAAGTACAAGAAGACTGAATCTTCTTACCATCTATGTTTAGAGCCATACTTCTGAGACCAGTTTCAGATTCCGATGCTTCACGTCAGCTTAACGGTATACCTTGGACGTTCACTTTGACGATGAAACACAAAAAATGCAGTTGAATTAAATACAAAAGTCACAATGCCGACTTATTTACAAGCAGACAGAGTCTTCATACTGTCTATGCTTTGAGCCTTTCCTGTGATACCAGGTATAGATTCCGATGCACAACTGCAGGTATACTGTATCCCTTGGAACTTCACATTGACGATGAAACACAGAAATTGCATCGGAATTTAATACTAAAGCATAATGCCGACTTAAGTACTTGAAGACTGAGTCTTTTTACTGTCTTTGTTTTGAGCCTCCCCTGTGAGACCAGTTTTAGATTCCGATGCTTCACTACAGGTTTACTGTATCCCTTGGACCTTCACATTGGCGTTGAAACACAGAAATTGCATCGGAATTAAATACAAAAGGCACAATGCCGACTTAGAATCATGAAGACTGGCATTTCTTAGTGTCTATGTTTTGAGCCATTCATGTGAAACCAGTTTCAGATTCTGATGCTTCACTTCAGGTTTACTGTATCCCTTGGACCTTCACTTCAACGATGAAGCACAGAAATTGCATCGGAAAAAAACAAAAGGCACAATGCCGACTCAAGAACAAGAAGACAGATTCTTCTTACTGGCTATGTTTTGAGCCTTCCCTGTGTGACCAGTTTTAGATTCAGATGCTTCACTTCAGGTTTACTGTATCCCTTGGACCTTCACTTTGACGATGAAACACAAAAATTGCATCGGAATTAAATACAAAAGTCACAATGCCGACTTAAGTACAAGAAGACTTATCTTAGTGTCGATGTTTTGAGCCCTCCTCTGTCATCAGTTTCAAATTCCGATGCACGACTGCAGATTTACTGTATCACTTGGACCATCACACTGACGATGAAACAGAGAAATTGCATCGGATCAAAATACAAAAGGCACAGTGCCGACTTAGGTACAAGACGACTGAGTCTTCTTACTGTCTATGTTTTGAGCCTTTCCTGTGAGACCAGTTTTAGTTTAAGATGCTTCAATTCAGGTTTACTGTATCCCTTGGACCTTCACTTTAACGATGAAACACAAAAATTGCATCGGATTTAAATACAAAATTCTCAATGCCGACCTAAGTACAAGAGGACTGAATTTTGTAAGTGTCTACGTTTTGAGCCTTTCCTGTGTCACCAGTTTCAGATTCCGTTGCACAACTGCTGGTTTACTGTATCCCTTGGACATTCACCGTGACGATGAAACACAGTAATTGCATCGGAATTAAATACTAAAGGCACAATGCCGACTACAGTACAAGAAGACTGACTCTTCTTAATGTCTATCTTTTAAGCCTTTCCTGTGAGACCAGTTTTAGCTTCCGATGCTTCACTTCATGTTTACTGTGTCCCTTGGACTTTCACTATGACGATGTAACACAGATATTGCATCGCAATAAATTTCATAAGCCACAATGCCGACTTAAGTACAAGAAGACTGACTTTTCTTAGTGTCTATGTCTTGAGCCTTTCCTGTGTCGCAAGTTTTAGATTCCGTTGCACAACTCCTGGTTCACTGTATCCCTTGGAACTTCGCAGTGACTATGAAACACAGTAACTGCATTAGAGTTACATACAAAACGCACAATGCCGACTTAAGTACAAGAAGACTGATTTCTCCTAGTGTCTAAGTTTTGAGCCATTCCTGTGAGACTAGTTTTAGTTTCCGTTGCTTCACTTCAGGTTTACTGTATCCCTTGGCCCTTCACATTGACGATGAAACACAGAAATTGCAACGGAATTAAATACAAATGGCACAATGACGACTTAAGTACAAGAATACTGACTTTTCTTAGTGCCTGTGAATTGAGCCTTTCCTGTGTACCCAGTTTTAGATTCCGATGAATAACTGCAGATTTACGGTATACCTTGGACCACCACATTGACGATGATACCCAGAAATTGCATCGGGATTAAATACAAAAGGCACAATTCCGACTTAAGTACAAGAAGACTGAGACTTCTTACAGTCTAAGTTTTGAGCCTTCCCAGTGAAACCAGTTCTTCATTCCGAAGCTTCACTTCAGGTTTACTGTATCCCTTGGACCTTCACATTGACGATGAAACACAGAAATTGCATCGGAATTAAATACAAAAGGCACCATGCCGACTTAAGTACAAGATGACTGAGTCTTCTTACCGTCTATGCTATGAACCTTTTGCTGTGTGACCAGTTTTAGATTTCGATGCCTCTCTTCAGGTTTACTGTATCCCTTGGACCTTCACTTTGACGATGAAACACAAAAATTGCATTTGAATTAAATACAAATGGCACAATGACGACTTAAGTACAAGAATACTGACTTTTCATAGTGTCTGTGAACTGAGCCTTTCCTGTGTACCCAGTTTTAGATTCCGATGAACAACTGCAGATTTCCGGTTTACCTTGGACCTTCACATTGACGATGAAACACAGAAATTGCATCGGAATTAAATACAAAATGCACAATGCCGAGTCAAGCACAAAAAGACTGAATTTTCATAGTGTCTATTTTTTGAACCTTTCCTGTGAGACCTGTTTTAGATGCCGTTGTTTCAGGTTTACTGTATCCCTTGGACATTCACTTTGACTATGAAACAAAAAAATTTCATCGGATTTCAATACAAGAAGCACAATGCTGACTTAAGTACAAGAAGACTGAGTCTTCTTACTGTCTATGTTTTGACCATTTCCTGTGTCGCCAGTTTTAGATTCCGATGCGTCACTTCCTGGTTTACTGTAACACTTGGTCCTTCACTTTGACGATGAAACACAGAAATTGCAGCGGAATTAAATACAAAAGGCACAATGCCGACTTAAGTATAAGAAGACTGAGTCTTCTTACTGTTTATGTTATGTGCCTTTCCTGTGGGAGCATTTCTAGTTTAAGATGCTTCACTTCCTGGTTTATCCCTTGGACCTTCACTTTCACGATGAAACAACCATAATTGCATCGGAATTAAATACAAAAGGCACAATCCCGACTTAAGTACAAGAAGAATGACTTTTTTAGTGTCGTCGTTTTGAGCCTTTCCTGTGTCACCAGATTTACATTCCGATGCTTCACTTCAGGTTTACTGTATCAATTGCACCTTCACATTGACGATGAAACACAAATATTGCATCGGAATTAAATACGAAGGGCACAATGCCGTCTTAAGTACAAGGAGACTGACTCTTCCTAGTGCTATGTTTTGAGCCATTCCTGTAAGCCTAGTTTTTGATTCCGATGCTTCACCTCAGGTTTACTGCACCCCTTGGACCTTCACATTGACGATGAAACACAGAAATTGCATCAGAATTAAATACAAAAGGCACAATGCGCATTTAAGTACAAGAGCCTGATTTTTCTTAGAGTCTATGTTTTGAGCAATTCCTGTGTCACCTGTTTTACATTCCGATGCACAACTGCAGTTTTTCAGTATCCCTTGGACCTTAACATTGACGATGAAACACAGAAATTGCATTTGATTATAAACTGAAAAAGCACAATGCCGACTTAAATACAAGAAGACTGACATTTCATAGAGTCTATTATTTGAACCTTTCCTGTGAGACCAGTTTTAGATTCCGATGAACTAATGCAGATTTAGTCTATCCCTTGGACCTTCACTTAGACGATGAAACACAGAAATTGCATCGGAATTAAATACAAAAGGCACAATGCCGACTTAAGTACAAAAAGACTGACTTTCCTTAGTGTCTATGTTTTGAGCCTTTTTTGTGTCACCAGTTTTAGTCTCCGATGGACAGCGGCAGGTTTACTTGTCCCTTGGGCCATCACTTTGAGGATGATACACAATAATTGCATGGGAATTAAATAAATATATCACAATGACGACTTAAGTACAAGAACACTGACATTTCTTAGCGTCTATGTTCTGAGGCTTTCCTGTGTTCACCAGTTTCAGAATCCGATGCTTCACTTCCTGGATTACTGTATCCGCTGGACCTTCACTTTGACGATGAAACACCATAACTGCATCAGAATTAAATACAAAATGCACATGTCGACTTATGTACAAGAAGACTTACTTTTCTTAGTGTCGTTGTTTTAAGCCTTTCCTGTGTCACCAATTTAGATTCCGCTGCACAACTGCTGAATTCTTGTATCCCTTGGACCTTCATATTGACGAAGAAACACAGACATTGCATCGGAATTAATACAAAATTCACAATGCCGGCTTGGGTACAAGAAGAGTGAGTCTTCTTAATAAATATGTTTTGCGCCTTCCCTGGAGGCCAGTTTTAGAGTAGGATGCTTCATTTCAAGTTTACTGTATCCCTTGGACCTTCGCTTTGACGATGAAACATAAAAATGCCATCGGAATAAAATACAAACGGCATAATGCCGACTTAAGTACAAAAGACTGAGACTTCTTAGTGTCTATGTTTTGAGCCTTTCTTGTGAAACCCGATTTAGATTCCGACGTTTCACTTCAGGTTTACTGTATCCCTTGGACCTTCACTTTGACGATGAAACACAAAAACTGCACTGGAATTAAATACAAAAGGCACAATGCCGACTTAAGTACTAGAAGACTGAGTGTTCTTAGTGTCGAGCCTTTCCTGTGATCCCACATTTAGTTTCCGACGCTTCATTTCAGGTTTACTGTATCCCTTGGACATTCACCGTGACGATGAAACACAGTAATTGCATCGGAATTAAATACTAAAGGCACAATGCCGACTACAGTACAAGAAGACTGATTTTTCTTAGTGTCTATGTTTAAGCCTTTTCTGTGAGAGCAGTTTCAGTTTCCGATGCTTCACTTCCTGGTTGACTCTATCCCTTGGACCTTCACTTTCACCATGAAACAGCCATAATTGCATCGAAATTAAATACAAAAGGCACAATGCCGACTTAAGTACAAGACGAATGACTTTTCTTAGTGTCGTTGTTTTAGCCTTTCCTGTGTCACCAGATTTAGATTCCGATGCTTCGCTTCAGGTTTACTGTATCAATTGGACCTTCACTTTGACGATGAAACACAAAAATTGCATCGGAATTAAATACGAAGGGCACAATGCGACTTAAGTACAAGAAGACTGACTCTTCTTAATGTCTATCTTTTAAGCCTTTCCTGTGAGACCAGTTTTAGCTTCCGATGCTTCACTTCATGTTTACTGTGTCCCTTGGACTTTCACTATGACGATGTAACACAGATATTGCATCGCAATAAATTTCATAAGCCACAATGCCGACTTAAGTACAAGAAGACTGACTTTTCTTAGTGTCTATGTCTTGAGCCTTTCCTGTGTCGCAAGTTTTAGATTCCGTTGCACAACTCCTGGTTCACTGTATCCCTTGGAACTTCGCAGTGACTATGAAACACAGTAACTGCATTAGAGTTACATACAAAACGCACAATGCCGACTTAAGTACAAGAAGACTGATTTCTCCTAGTGTCTAAGTTTTGAGCCATTCCTGTGAGACTAGTTTTAGTTTCCGTTGCTTCACTTCAGGTTTACTGTATCCCTTGGCCCTTCACATTGACGATGAAACACAGAAATTGCAACGGAATTAAATACAAATGGCACAATGACGACTTAAGTACAAGAATACTGACTTTTCTTAGTGCCTGTGAATTGAGCCTTTCCTGTGTACCCAGTTTTAGATTCCGATGAATAACTGCAGATTTACGGTATACCTTGGACCACCACATTGACGATGATACCCAGAAATTGCATCGGGATTAAATACAAAAGGCACAATTCCGACTTAAGTACAAGAAGACTGAGACTTCTTACAGTCTAAGTTTTGAGCCTTCCCAGTGAAACCAGTTCTTCATTCCGAAGCTTCACTTCAGGTTTACTGTATCCCTTGGACCTTCACATTGACGATGAAACACAGAAATTGCATCGGAATTAAATACAAAAGGCACCATGCCGACTTAAGTACAAGATGACTGAGTCTTCTTACCGTCTATGCTATGAACCTTTTGCTGTGTGACCAGTTTTAGATTTCGATGCCTCTCTTCAGGTTTACTGTATCCCTTGGACCTTCACTTTGACGATGAAACACAAAAATTGCATTTGAATTAAATACAAATGGCACAATGACGACTTAAGTACAAGAATACTGACTTTTCATAGTGTCTGTGAACTGAGCCTTTCCTGTGTACCCAGTTTTAGATTCCGATGAACAACTGCAGATTTCCGGTTTACCTTGGACCTTCACATTGACGATGAAACACAGAAATTGCATCGGAATTAAATACAAAATGCACAATGCCGAGTCAAGCACAAAAAGACTGAATTTTCATAGTGTCTATTTTTTGAACCTTTCCTGTGAGACCTGTTTTAGATGCCGTTGTTTCAGGTTTACTGTATCCCTTGGACATTCACTTTGACTATGAAACAAAAAAATTTCATCGGATTTCAATACAAGAAGCACAATGCTGACTTAAGTACAAGAAGACTGAGTCTTCTTACTGTCTATGTTTTGACCATTTCCTGTGTCGCCAGTTTTAGATTCCGATGCGTCACTTCCTGGTTTACTGTAACACTTGGTCCTTCACTTTGACGATGAAACACAGAAATTGCAGCGGAATTAAATACAAAAGGCACAATGCCGACTTAAGTATAAGAAGACTGAGTCTTCTTACTGTTTATGTTATGTGCCTTTCCTGTGGGAGCATTTCTAGTTTAAGATGCTTCACTTCCTGGTTTATCCCTTGGACCTTCACTTTCACGATGAAACAACCATAATTGCATCGGAATTAAATACAAAAGGCACAATCCCGACTTAAGTACAAGAAGAATGACTTTTTTAGTGTCGTCGTTTTGAGCCTTTCCTGTGTCACCAGATTTACATTCCGATGCTTCACTTCAGGTTTACTGTATCAATTGCACCTTCACATTGACGATGAAACACAAATATTGCATCGGAATTAAATACGAAGGGCACAATGCCGTCTTAAGTACAAGGAGACTGACTCTTCCTAGTGCTATGTTTTGAGCCATTCCTGTAAGCCTAGTTTTTGATTCCGATGCTTCACCTCAGGTTTACTGCACCCCTTGGACCTTCACATTGACGATGAAACACAGAAATTGCATCAGAATTAAATACAAAAGGCACAATGCGCATTTAAGTACAAGAGCCTGATTTTTCTTAGAGTCTATGTTTTGAGCAATTCCTGTGTCACCTGTTTTACATTCCGATGCACAACTGCAGTTTTTCAGTATCCCTTGGACCTTAACATTGACGATGAAACACAGAAATTGCATTTGATTATAAACTGAAAAAGCACAATGCCGACTTAAATACAAGAAGACTGACATTTCATAGAGTCTATTATTTGAACCTTTCCTGTGAGACCAGTTTTAGATTCCGATGAACTAATGCAGATTTAGTCTATCCCTTGGACCTTCACTTAGACGATGAAACACAGAAATTGCATCGGAATTAAATACAAAAGGCACAATGCCGACTTAAGTACAAAAAGACTGACTTTCCTTAGTGTCTATGTTTTGAGCCTTTTTTGTGTCACCAGTTTTAGTCTCCGATGGACAGCGGCAGGTTTACTTGTCCCTTGGGCCATCACTTTGAGGATGATACACAATAATTGCATGGGAATTAAATAAATATATCACAATGACGACTTAAGTACAAGAACACTGACATTTCTTAGCGTCTATGTTCTGAGGCTTTCCTGTGTTCACCAGTTTCAGAATCCGATGCTTCACTTCCTGGATTACTGTATCCGCTGGACCTTCACTTTGACGATGAAACACCATAACTGCATCAGAATTAAATACAAAATGCACATGTTTACTTATGTACAAGAAGACTTACTTTTCTTAGTGTCGTTGTTTTAAGCCTTTCCTGTGTCACCAATTTAGATTCCGCTGCACAACTGCTGAATTCTTGTATCCCTTGGACCTTCATATTGACGAAGAAACACAGACATTGCATCGGAATTAATACAAAATTCACAATGCCGGCTTGGGTACAAGAAGAGTGAGTCTTCTTAATAAATATGTTTTGCGCCTTCCCTGGAGGCCAGTTTTAGAGTAGGATGCTTCATTTCAAGTTTACTGTATCCCTTGGACCTTCGCTTTGACGATGAAACATAAAAATGCCATCGGAATAAAATACAAACGGCATAATGCCGACTTAAGTACAAAAGACTGAGACTTCTTAGTGTCTATGTTTTGAGCCTTTCTTGTGAAACCCGATTTAGATTCCGACGTTTCACTTCAGGTTTACTGTATCCCTTGGACCTTCACTTTGACGATGAAACACAAAAACTGCACTGGAATTAAATACAAAAGGCACAATGCCGACTTAAGTACTAGAAGACTGAGTGTTCTTAGTGTCGAGCCTTTCCTGTGATCCCACATTTAGTTTCCGACGCTTCATTTCAGGTTTACTGTATCCCTTGGACCTTCACGTTGACGATGAAACACAGAAATTGCCTCGGAATTAAATACAAAAAGCACATTGTCGACTTAAGTACAAGAACACTGAGTCTTCTTACGGTCTATGTTTTGCATCGGAATTCAAAACAAATGGCACAATGCCGACCAAAGTACAAGAAGACTGACTGTCCTTAATGTCTATGTTTCGAGCCTTTCCAGTGTCGCCAGTTTAAGATTCCGAAGCTGAACTACAGATTCACTGTATCCCTTGGCCTTCACATTGACGAGGTAACACAGATATAGCATCGGAATTAAATACAAATGGCACAATGCCGAGTTAAGTACTAGAAGACTGACTTTTCTTAGTGTCTATGTTTTGAGCCTTCCCTGAGTCACCAGTATTAGATTCCGATGCAAAACTGCAGCTTTACTGTATCCCATTGACGATGAAACACAGAAGTTGCATCGGAATTTAATACAAATTCTCCACACCGACTTAGGTACATGTAGCCTGAGTCTTCTTACCGTCTATGTTTTGAGCCCTTCCTGTGAGGCCAGTTGTAGACTCCGATGCTGCATATCAGGTTTACTGTATCCCTTGGTCCTTCACTTTCAAGATGAAAGACAAAAATTGCATCGGAAATAAATACAAACGACACAATACCGACATAAGTACAAGAAGACTGAGTCTTCTTACCGCCTATGCTTTTTGCCTATCCTGTGAGTCCAGTTTTAGATTCCGATGCTTCACTTCCGGTTTACTGTATCCCTTAGACCTTCACTTTGACGATGAAATACAAAGATTTAATCGGAACTCAAAACAAATGTCACAATACCGACTTAAGTACAAGAAGACTGACTTTCCATAGTGTTCTGTTTTGAGCCTTTCCTGTGTCTACAAGTTTAGATTCCGATGCACAACTGCTGATTTACTGTATCCCACTGAAAATGAAACAAAGAAGGTGCATCGGAAATAAGTACAAATGCACATGCCGACTTAAGGACAAAATGACTGACTTTTCTTAGTGTCTATGATTTGAGCCCTTCCTGTGTCACCAGTTTTAGATTCCGATGCACAATTGCAGTTTTTCTGTATCCGTTGGACCTTCACATTGACAATGAATTGCAGAAATTGAATCGGAATTAAATACAAAAGGCACAATGCCGACATAAGTAGAAGAAGACTGAGTCTTCTTACTGACTATGTTTTGAGCTTCCCCTGTGAGACCAGTTTTAGATTCCGATGCTTCATTTCAAGTTTACTGTATCCCTTGGACCTTCACTTTGACGATGAAACACAAAAATAGCATCGGTATTAAATACAAAATGCTTAATGCCGACTTAAGTACAAGAAGACTGAGTCTTCTTACTGTCTATGTTTTGAGCATTCCCTGTGAAACAAGTTTTAGATTCAGAGGCTTCGCTTCAGATTTACTGTATCCTATGGCCCTTCACATTGACGATGAAACACAGATATTTGCAACGGAATTAAATACAAAAGGCACAATGCCGACATAGGTACGACAAGACCGAGTCTTCTTACCGTCCATTTTTTGAGCCTCTCCTGTTAGACCAGTCTTTGATTGCGATGCTTCACTTCAGGTTTACTGTATCCCTTGGACCTTCAATTTGTCGGTGAAACACAGAAATTGCATCGGAATTAAATACAAAAGTCATAATGCCGACTTAAGTACACGAAGACTGACTCTTCTTAGTGTCTATCTTTTAAGCCTTTCCTGTGAGACCAGTTTTAGCTTTCGATTCTTCACTTCATGTTTACTGTGTCCCTTGGACTTTCACTATGACGATGTAACACAGAAATTGCATTGCAATGAAATTCAAAAGCCACAGTGCCGACTTAAGTACAAGAAGACTTACTTTTCTTAGTGTCTAAGACTTGAGCCTTTCCTGTGTCGCCAGTTTTAGATTCCGTTGCACAACTCCTGGTTTACTGTATCCCTTATACCTTCGCAGTGACGATGAAACACAGTAACGGCATTAGAATTAAATACAAAAGGCACAATGCCGACTTAAGTACAAGAAGACTGAGACTTCTTACCGTCTATGTTTTGAGCTTTTTGCTGTGTGACCAGTTTCAGTCTCTGATGGACAACGGCAGGTTTACTTGTCCCTTGGGCCATCACTTTGAGGATGAAACACAAAAATTGCATTTGAATTAAATACAAATGGCACAATGACGACTTAAGTACAAGAAGACTGACTTTTCTTAGTGTCTTTGATTTGAGGCATTCCTGTGTAACCAGTTTTAGATTCCGATGAACAACTGCAGGTTTACCGTGTACGTTGGACAATCACATTGACGATGAAACCTAGAAATTGCATCAGTATTAAATACAAAAGGCACAATGCCGACTTATGTACAAGAGGACTGAGTCTTCTTACTGTCTAAGTTTTGAGCCTTCCCAGTGAAACCAGTTCTTCATTCCGTAGCTTCAGTTCAGGTTTACTGTATCCCTTGGACCTTCACTTTGACGATGGAACACCATAACTGCATCAGAATTAAATACAAAATGCACATGTCGACTTAAGTACAAGAAGACTTAATTCTCTTAGTGTCGTTGTTTTAAGCCTTTGCTGTGTCACCAATTTAGATTCCGCTGCACAACTGCTGATTTCCTGTATCCCTTGGTCCTTCATATTGACGAAGAAACACAGACATTGCATCGGAATTAATACAAAATTCACAATGCCGGCTTGGGTACAAGAAGTCTTAGTCTTCTTAATAAATATGTTTTGCCCCTTCCCTGTGAGACCAGTTTTAGAGTCCGATGCTTCATTTCAAGTTTACTGTAACCCTTGGACCTTCAATTTGACGATGAAACACAAAAATTGCATCGGAATTAAACACAAAATGCAAAATGCCGACGTAAGTACAAGAAGACTGACCTTTCTTAGTGTCTATGCTTTGAGCCTTTCCTGTGTCCCCAGTCTTAGATTACGATGCACAACTGTAGGTTTACTGTATCCTTTGGACCTTCACATTGACGATGAAACACAGAAATTGCATGTGAATTAAATACAATAGGCACCATGCCGACTTACGTACAAGAACACTGAGTCTTCTTACTGTCTATGTTTTGAGCCTTTCCTGTGTCACCAGATTTAATTTCCGAAGCACAACTGCAGGTTTACTATATCACTTGCACCTTCACTTTGCCTATGAATTACAGATATTGCATCAGAATAAAATAGAAAAGGCACAATACCGACTTAAGTACAAGAAGACTGAGTCTTCGTACCGTCTATGCCTTGAGCCTTTCCTGTGAGAACAGTTTTAAAATCCGATTTTTTCACTTGAGGTTTGCTGTATACCTTGGACCTTCACTTTGACGATGGAACACAAAAATTGCATCGGAATTAAATACAAAGGCCACAATGCCGACTTAAGTACAAGAAGACTGACTCTTCTTAGTGTCTATGATTTCAGCCTTTCCTGTGAGACCAGTTTCAGATTCCGATGCTTCACTTCAGGTTTACTGTATCCATCGGGACCTTCACTTTGACGATGAATCATAAAAATGCCATCAGAATTAAATACAAACGGCATAATGCCGTCTTAAGTACAAGAATTCTGAGACTTCTTAGTGTCTATGTTTTGAGCCTTTCTTGTGAGACCAGATTTAGATTCCGACGTTTCACTTCAGGTTTACTGTATCCCTTGGACCTTTACTTTGACGATGAAACACAAAAACTGCATTGGAATTAAATACAAAAGGCACAATGCCGACTTAAGTACTAGAAGACTGAGTGTTCTTAGTGTCTATGTTTTGAGCCTTTCCTGTGAGACCAGTTTCAAATTCCTATGATTCACTTCAGGTTTACTGTGTCCCTTGGACATTTACATTGACGATGAAAAAGAGATCTTGCATCGGAATTAAATACAAGAGACACGATGCCTACTTAAGTACACAGCTGGCCACCGTAAATGCAACACCAAGAAAGACAAGAGGTAGCACAACTAAATTTATTTTGTAGGTAACATGTTGACCAAGTATCAAATGATTACGTTTACAGACGTCTGTGACATGTGGTTCCTGCCATAATCAGTAGCCAGAGTAGCCGCCATTGTTGGAGATCACCACTGCCACACGTCTCGGCATTGAGTCAAGGAGACGTTGGATCTGTTCCTGGGGTACAGCAGCCCAAGCAGCTTCCACACGTTGCCAGAGATCATCTGGTGTGGCAGCTGGGGATGTAATCTGGGTCACTCGTTGAGCAACTATGGACCACATGTTCTCTATCGGCGAAAGATCCGGAGAGCGAGCCGGCCAGGGAAGCACTTCAATCTGCTTATTGACGAAGAACCTTTGGACAATGCGTGCCACGTGTGGCCGCGCATTATCCTGTAGAAATATGGCTGTGGCTGAGCCCTGAAGGTAAGGAAGGACAACTGGCTCAAGCACCTCCGATATGTAGCGCCGGCTATTTAAAGTACCGGCAATGCGTACTAGAGGCGTGCGAGAGTAATATCCAATACCGCCCCATACCATAATACCCGGTGCAAGACCAGTGTGGCGGTGCATAATGCAGCTGTCCAGCATCCTCTCTCCACGGTGTCTCCACACTCGAATCCGACCATCGTGGTGCTGCAGCCAGAAGTGTGCCTCGTCAGTAAAGACAACGTCATTCCATTCTGACGTCCACATCCGTCTGTCATCACACCATTGGCGACGGAGACGTCTGTGGTTCTGCGTCAATGGTAGACGAAGCAATGGACGTCTTGCGGACAGGCCACTCTGCTGTAAACGGCGTCGAATGGTACGTGCAGACACTGGATGATGCGTTACAGACGCAATGTGCTGTGCTATGGTCCGGAATGTCACTGAGCGATCCGTCACTGCCATGCGCACAATTTGCCTATCAGCACGTGCAGTGGTGCACCGAGGTGAATGCGATCGACCACGTCGGTCCGTCGTATCCTCCTGCATCCAACGGTCACATATCCGCATTACAGTTGTTTGGTTTCGTTCAACACGACTAGCGATTTCTCTGTATGATAATCCACAATCTCGGTAAGCCACTATCCTTCCTCTGTCGAACGCGGATACTTGATCAAACGATGTTCGCTGTTGTCTACGAGGCATAACTGATCGTCTTGTGAAACAACCACAAGGTAAACACACGTGCCGAACGTACACTCGTCGAAATCGCCAAGCCTTAAATGGCGCTATGAGGTGGCGCCACAGGCGCGCGTGATGTGCGTCTGCGCTGAAATTCTAATCAGTTGCATATCTCATCGCTGCAAACCCATGGTGTAAATTTCACTTGATTCGGATGCTTCCTTCAGGGTGTTGCATTTACGGTGGCCAGCAGTGTACAAGAAGACTGAGTAATCTTAGTGTCTATGTTTTGAGCCTTCCCTGTGAACCCAGTTTTAGTTTCTGACGCTTCATTTCAAGTTTACTGTAACCCTTGGACCTTCACTTTGACGATGAAACACAAAAATAGCATCGGAATTAAATACAAAAGGCACAATGCCGTCTTAAGTACAAGAACACCGAGTCTTCATATTGTCTATGTTTTGAGGCTTCCCAGTGAGACCAATTTTACATTCCGATGCTTCACTTCAGGTATACTGTATCCCTTTGACCGTCACTTTGACGTTGAATCACAGAAATTACATCGGAATTGAATACAAAAGGCACAATGCCGACTTAAGCACAAGAAGACTGACTCTCCTTACTGTCTATGCTTTGAGTATTTCCTGTGAGACTAGTGTTAGATTCAGATGCTTCACTTCAGGTTTTCAGTATCCCTTGGAACTTCACGTTGACGATGAAACACAAAAATTGCATCGGAATTAAATACAAAATTCACAATGCAGACCTAAGTACAAGAAGACTGAGACTTCGTACCGTCTATGTTTTGAGCCTTTCCTGTGAGACCAGTTTTAGATTCCCATTGTACACTTCAGGTTTACTGTTTCCCTTGCACCTTCACTTTGACGATGAAACACAAAAATTGGATCGGAATTAAATATAAAAGCCACAATGCCACCTTAAGTAAAAGAAGACAGACTCTTCTTAATGTCTATGTTTTGTGCTCTTCCTATGTCACCAGTTTTAGATTCCGATGCACAATTGCAGTTTTTCTGTATCCCTTGGACCTTCACATTTACGATGAATTACAGAAATTGCATCGGAACTAAATACAAAAGGCACAATGCCGACATAAGTACAAGAAGACTGAGTCTTCTTACTGTCTATGTTTTCAGCATTCCCTGTGAAACAAGTTTTAGATTCAGAGGCTTCGCTTCAGATTTACTGTATCCTATGGCCCTTCACATTGACAATGAAACACAGATATTTGCAACGGAATTAAATACAAAAGGCACAATGCCGACATAGGTTCGACAAGTCCGAGTCTTCTTACAGTCCATTTTTTGAGCCTCTCCTGTTAGACCAGACTTTGATCCCGATGCTTCACTTCAGGTTTACTGTATCCATTGGACCTTCACATTGACGATGAAAAACAGAAATTGCATCGGAATTAAATACAAAAGGCACAATGCCGACATAGGTACGAGAAGACTGAGTTTTCTTACCGTCTATGCTTTGAGCCTTTCCTGTGACACCAGTCTTGGATTCCGATGCTTCACTTCAGATTTTCTTTATCCCTTGGACCTTCAATTTGACGATGAAACACCATAACTGCATCAGAATTAAATACAAAATGCACATGTCGACTTAAGTACAAGAAGACTTACATTTCTTAGTGTCGTTGTTTTAAGCCTTTCCTGTGTCACCAATATAGATTCCGCTGCACAACTGCTGATTTCCTGTATCCCTTGGCCCTTCATATTGTCGAAGAAACACAGACATTGCATCGGAATTAATTCAAAATTCACAATGCCGGCTAGGGTACAAGAAGACTGAGTCTTCTTAATAAATATGTTTTGCCCCTTCCCTGTGAGACCAGTTTTAGAGTCCGATGCATCATTTCAAGTTTACTGTATCCCTTGGACCTTCAATTTGACGATGATACACAAAAATTGCATCGGAATTAAACACAAAATGCAAAGTGCCGACTTACGTACAAGAAGACTGACCTTTCTTAGTGTCTATGCTTTGAGCCTTTCCTGTGTCCCCAGTCTTAGATTACGATGCACAACTGTAGGTTTATTGTATCCTTTGGACCTTCACATTGACGATGAAACACAGAAATTGCATGTGAATTAAATACAATAGGCACAATGCCGACTTAAGTACAAGAACACTGAGTCTTCTTACTGTCTATGTTTTGAGCCTTTCCTGTGTCACCAGATTTAATTTCCGAAGCACAACTGCAGGTTTACTATATCACTTGCACCTTCACTTTGACTATGAAATACAGATATTGCATCAGAATAAAATAGAAAAGGCACAATGCCGACTTAAGTACAAGAAGACTGAGTCTTCGTACCGTCTATGCCTTGAGCCTTTCCTGTGAGAACAGTTTTAGAATCCGATTTTTTCACTTCAGGTTTGCTGTATCCCTTGGACCTTCACTTTGACGATGGAACACAAAAATTGCATCGGAATTAAATACAAAGGCCACAATGCCGACTTAAGTACAAGAAGACTGACTCTTCTTAGTGTCTATGATTTCAGCCTTTCCGGTGAGACCTGTTTCAAATTACTATGATTCACTTCAGGTTTACTGTGTCCCTTGGACATTTACATTGACGATGAAAGATAGATCTTGCATCGCAATTAAATACAAGAGACACGATGCCGATTTAAGTACAAGAAGACTGAGTCACCTTAGTGTCTATGTTTTGAGCCTTCCCTGTGATCCCAGTTTTAGTTTCTGACGCTTCATTTCAGGTTAACTGTATCCCTTGGACCTTCACGTTCCGATGAAACACAGAAATTGCTTCGGAATTAAATACAAAGAGCATAATGCCGACTTAAGTACAAGAACACTGAGTCTTCTTACCGTCTATGTTTTGAGCCTATCCTGTAAGTCCAGTATTGGATTCCGATGCTTCATTTCCGGTTTACTGTATCCCTTAGACTTTCACTTTGACGATGAAATACAAAGATTTCATCGGAATTGAAAACAAATGTCACAATGAGGACTTAAGTACAAGAAGACTGACTTTCCATAGTGTTTATGTTTTAGCCTTTCCTGTGTCTTCAAGTATAGATTCCGATGCACAACTGCTGATTTTCTGTATCCCTTGGACCTATACATTGACGATGAAACACAAAAATTGCATCGGAAATTAATACAAAAGACACATTGCCGACATAAGTACAAAGAGACTGACTTTTCTTATGGTCTGTGTTTTGGCCTTTCCTGAGATCCCTGTTTTAGATTCCGACGCTTTGCCACAGGTTTACTATATTCCTTGGACCTTCACGCTGACGATGAAACACAGAAGTTGCTTCGGAATTAAATACAAATGGCATAATGCCGACATAAGTACAAGACGACTGAGTCGTCTTACCGCCTATGTTTTTTGCCTGTCCTGTGAGTCCAGTTTTAGATTCCGATGCTTCACTTCCGGTTTACTGTATCCCTTAGACTTTCACTTTGACGATGAAACACAAAAACTGCATTGGAATTAAATACAAAAGGCACAATGCCGACTTAAGTACTAGAAGACTGAGTGTTCTTAGTGTCTATGTTTTGAGCCTTTCCTGTGAGACCAGTTTCAAATTCCTATGATTCACTTCAGGTTTACTGTGTCCCTTGGACATTTACATTGACGATGAAAAAGAGATCTTGCATCGGAATTAAATACAAGAGACACGATGCCTACTTAAGTACACAGCTGGCCACCGTAAATGCAACACCAAGAAAGACAAGAGGTAGCACAACTAAATTTATTTTGTAGGTAACATGTTGACCAAGTATCAAATGATTACGTTTACAGACGTCTGTGACATGTGGTTCCTGCCATAATCAGTAGCCAGAGTAGCCGCCATTGTTGGAGATCACCACTGCCACACGTCTCGGCATTGAGTCAAAGAGACGTTGGATCTGTTCCTGGGGTACAGCAGCCCAAGCAGCTTCCACACGTTGCCAGAGATCATCTTGTGTGGCAGCTGGGGATGTAATCTGGGTCACTCGTTGAGCAACTATGGACCACATGTTCTCTATCGGCGAAAGATCCGGAGAGCGAGCCGGCCAGGGAAGCACTTCAATCTGCTTATTGACGAAGAACCTTTGGACAATGCGTGCCACGTGTGGCCGCGCATTATCCTGTAGAAATATGGCTGTGGCTGAGCCCTGAAGGTAAGGAAGGACAACTGGCTCAAGCACCTCCGATATGTAGCGCCGGCTATTTAAAGTACCGGCAATGCGTACTAGAGGCGTGCGAGAGTAATATCCAATACCGCCCCATACCATAATACCCGGTGCAAGACCAGTGTGGCGGTGCATAATGCAGCTGTCCAGCATCCTCTCTCCACGGTGTCTCCACACTCGAATCCGACCATCGTGGTGCTGCAGCCAGAAGTGTGCCTCGTCAGTAAAGACAACGTCATTCCATTCTGACGTCCACATCCGTCTGTCATCACACCATTGGCGACGGAGACGTCTGTGGTTCTGCGTCAATGGTAGACGAAGCAATGGACGTCTTGCGGACAGGCCACTCTGCTGTAAACGGCGTCGAATGGTACGTGCAGACACTGGATGATGCGTTACAGACGCAATGTGCTGTGCTATGGTCCGGAATGTCACTGAGCGATCCGTCACTGCCATGCGCACAATTTGCCTATCAGCACGTGCAGTGGTGCACCGAGGTGAATGCGATCGACCACGTCGGTCCGTCGTATCCTCCTGCATCCAACGGTCACATATCCGCATTACAGTTGTTTGGTTTCGTTCAACACGACTAGCGATTTCTCTGTATGATAATCCACAATCTCGGTAAGCCACTATCCTTCCTCTGTCGAACGCGGATACTTGATCAAACGATGTTCGCTGTTGTCTACGAGGCATAACTGATCGTCTTGTGAAACAACCACAAGGTAAACACACGTGCCGAACGTACACTCGTCGAAATCGCCAAGCCTTAAATGGCGCTATGAGGTGGCGCCACAGGCGCGCGTGATGTGCGTCTGCGCTGAAATTCTAATCAGTTGCATATCTCATCGCTGCAAACCCATGGTGTAAATTTCACTTGATTCGGATGCTTCCTTCAGGGTGTTGCATTTACGGTGGCCAGCAGTGTACAAGAAGACTGAGTCATCTTAGTGTCTATGTTTTGAGCCTTCCCTGTGAACCCAGTTTTAGTTTCTGACGCTTCATTTCAAGTTTACTGTATCCCTTGGACCTTCACTTTGACGATGAAACACAAAAATAGCATCGGAATTAAATACAAAAGGCACAATGCCGTCTTAAGTACAAGAACACTGAGTCTTTATAATGTCTATGTTTTGAGGCTTCCCCGTGAGACCAATTTTACATTCCGATGCTTCACTTCAGGTATACTGTATCCCTTTGACCGTCACTTTGACGTTGAATCACAGAAATTACATCGGAATTGATTACAAAAGGCACAATGCCGACTTAAGCACAAGAAGACTGAGTCTTCTTACCGTCTATGTTTTGAGCCTTTCCTGTGAGACTAGTGTTAGATTCAGATGCTTCACTTCAGGTTTTCAGTATCCCTTGGAACTTCACGTTGACGATGAAACACAAAAATTGCATCGGAATTAAATACAAAAGTCACAATGCCGACTTAAGAACAAGAAGACTGATTCTTCTTATTGTCTATGTTTTTAGCCTTTCCTGTAAGACCAGATTTAGATTCCGATGCTATACTTCAGGTTTACTGGATCCCATGGACCTTCACTTTGACGATGAATCACAAAAATTGCATCGGAATTAAATACAAAAGGCACAATGCAGACCTAAGTACAAGAAGACTGAGACTTCGATCCGTCTATGTTTTGAGCCTTTCCTGTGAGACCAGTTTTAGATTCCCATTGTACACTTCAGGTTTACTGTTTCCCTTGCACCTTCACTTTGACGATGAAACACAAAAATTGGATCGGAATTAAATACAAAAGCCACAATGCCACCTTAAGTACAAGAAGACAGACTCTTCTTACTGCCTATGTTTTGTGCTCTTCGTGTGTCACCAGTTTTAGATTCCGATCCACAATTGCAGTTTTTCTGTATCCTTTGGACCTTCACATTTACGATGAATTACAGAAATTGCATCGGAACTAAATACAAAAGGCACAATGCCGACATAAGTACAAGAAGACTGAGTCTTCTTACTGTCTATGTTTTCAGCATTCCCTGTGAAACAAGTTTTAGATTCAGAGGCTTCGCTTCAGATTTACTGTATCCTATGGCCCTTTACATTGACAATGAAACACAGATATTTGCAACCGAATTAAATTCAAAAGGCACAGTGCCGACATAGGTACGACAAGTCCGAGTCTTCTTACCGTCCATTTTTTGAGCCTCTCCTGTTAGACCAGACTTTGATCCCGATGCTTCACTTCAGGTTTACTGTATCCCTTGGACCTTCACATTGACGATGAAAAACAGAAATTGCATCGGAATTAAATACAAAAGTCACAGTGCCGACTTAAGTACGAGAAGACTGACTTTTCTTAGTGTCTATGTTTTGAGCCTTTCCTGTGTCGCCAGTTTTAGATTCCGTTGCACAACTCCTGGTTTACTGTATCCCTTGGACCTTCGCAGTGACGATAAAACACAGTAACTGCATTAGAATTAAACACAAAAGGCACAATGCCGACTTAAGTACAAGAAGACTGAGACTTCTTACCGTCTATGTTTTGAGCTTTATGCTGTGTGACCAGTTTCAGTCTCCGATGGACAACGGCAGGTTTACTTGTCCCTTGGGCCATCACTTTGAGGATGAAACACAAAAATTGCATTTGAATTAAATACAAATGTCACCAGATTTAATTTCCGAAGCACAACTGCAGGTTTGCTATATCACTTGCACCTTCACTTTGACTATGAAATACAGATATTGCATCTGAATAAAATAGAAAAGGCACAATGCCGACTTAAGTACAAGAAGACTGAGTCTTTGTACCGTCTATGCCTTGAGCCTTTCCTGTGAGAACAGTTTTAGAATCCAATTTTTTCACTTCAGGTTTGCTGTATCCCTTGGACCTTCACTTTGACGATGGAACACAAAAATTGCATCGGAATTAAATACAAAGGCCACAATGCCGACTTCAGTACAAGAAGACTGACTCTTCTTAGTGTCTATGATTTCAGCCTTTCCTGTGAGACCAGTTTCAGATTCCGATGCTTCACTTCAGGTTTACTGTATCCCTTGGACCTTCACTTTGACGATGAAACACAAAAACTGCATTGGAATTAATTACAAAAGGCACAATGCCGACTTAAGTACTAGAAGACTGAGTGTTCTTAGTGTCTATGTTTTGAGCCTTTCCTGTGAGAGCAGTTTAAAATTCCTATGATTCACTTCAGGTTTACTGTGTCCCTTGGACATTTACATTGACGATGAAAGAGAGATCTTGCATCGGAATTAAATACAAGAGACACGATGCCGATTTAAGTACAAGAAGACTGAGTCATCTTAGTGTCTATGTTTTGAGCCTTCCCTGTGATCCCAGTTTTAGTTTCTGACGCTTCATTTCAAGTTAACTGTATCCCTTGGACCTTCACGTTCCGATGAAACACAGAAATTGCTTCGGAATTAAATACAAAGAGCATAATGCCGACTTAAGTACAAGAACACTGAGTCTTCTTACCGTCTATGTTTTGAGCCTATCCTGTAAGTCCAGTATTGGATTCCGATGCTTCATTTCCGGTTTACTGTATCCCTTAGACTTTCACTTTGACGATGAAATACAAAGATTTCATCGGAATTGAAAACAAATGTCACAATGAGGACTTAAGTACAAGAAGACTGACTTTCCATAGTGTTTATGTTTTAGCCTTTCCTGTGTCTTCAAGTATAGATTCCGATGCACAACTGCTGATTTTCTGTATCCCTTGGACCTATACATTGACGATGAAACACAAAAATTGCATCGGAAATAAATACAAAAGACACATTGCCGACATATGTACAAAAAGACTGACTTTTCTTATGGTCTGGGTTTTGGCCTTTCCTGTGATCCCTGTTTTAGATTCCGACGCTTTGCTACAGGTTCACTATATTCCTTGGACCTTCTCGCTGACGATGAAACACAGAAATTGCTTCGGAATTAAATACAAAAGGCATAATGCCGACATAAGTACAAGACGACTGAGTCTTCTTACCGCCTATGTTTTTTGCCTGTCCTGTGAGTCCAGTTTTAGATTCCGATGCTTCACTTCCGGTTTACTGTATCCCTTAGACTTTCACTTTGACGATGAAATACAAAGATTTCATCGGAATTCAAAACAAATGTCACAATGCTGACTTAAGTACAAGAAGACTGACTTTCCATAGTGTTATGTTTTGAGCCTTTCCTGTGTCTACAAGTTCAGATTCCGATGCACAACTGCTGATTTACTGTATCCCACTGAAAATGAAACAAAGAAGGTGCATCGGAATTAAATACAAATGCACATGCCGACTTAAGGACAAAATTACTGACTTTTCTTCGTGTCTATTTTTTGAGCCCTTCCTGTGTCACCAGTTTTAGATTCCGATGCACAATTGCAGTTTTTTCTGTATCTCTCGGACCTTCACATTGACAATGAATTACAGAAATTGCATCGGAATTAAATACAAAAGGCACAACGCCGACATAAGTACAAGAAGACTGAGTCTTATTACTCTCTATGTTTTGAGCTTCCCCTGTGAGACCAGTTTTAGATTCCGATGCTTCACTTAAGATCAAGAAGACTGAGTCTTCTTACCATCTATGCTAAGAGCCTTTCCTGTGAGACCAGTTTTAGATTCCGATGCTTCACTTCAGGTTTACTGTAACCCATGGACCTTGACTTTGACGATGATTCACAAAAATTGGATCGGAATTAAATACAAAAACCACAATGCCGTCTTAATTACAAGAAGACAGACTCTTCTTAGTGTCTATGTTTTGAGCTCTTCCTGTGTCACCAGGTTTAGATTCCGATGCACCATTGCAGTTTTTCTGTATCCCTTGGACCTTAACATTGACGATGAATTACAGAAATTTCAACGGAACTAAATACAAAAGGCACAATGTTAGCTTAAGTACAAGAAGACTGAATCTTCTTACTGTCTATGTTTTGAGCCTTTCCTGTGCGACCAGTATTAGATTCCAATGCTTCGCTTCAGGTTTACTGTATCCCGTGGACCTTCACTTTGATGATGAAACACAAAATTTGCATCGGAATTATTTTCCAAAGGCACAATGCCGACATAAGTACAAGAAGACCGAGTCTTCTTAGTGTCTATGATTTCAGCCTCTCCTGTGAGGCCAGTTTTAGATTCCAATGCTTCACTTCAGGTTTGCTGTATCCCTTGGACCTTCACTTTGACGATGAAACACAAAAATTTCATCGGAATTCAAATCAAAAGGCACAATGACGACTAAGGTTCAAGAAGTCTCACTTTCCTAAGTGTCTATGTATTGAGCCTTTCCTGTGTCACCAGTTTTAGATTCCGATGCACATCTGCAGATTTACTGTATCCCTTGGACCTTCACCTTGACAATGAAACACAGAGATTGCATATGAATTAAATAAAAAAAAATGCCGACATAAGTACAGGAAGACTGAGTCTTCTTACTGTCTATGTTTGAGCCTTTCCTGTGTCACCAGGTTTAGTTTCCGATGCACTAATGCAGGTTTACAGTATCTCTTGCACCTTCACTTTGACGATGAATCACAAAAATTGCATCGGAATTAGTTACAAAAGGCACAATGCAGACTTAAGTACAAGAAGACTGAGACTTCTCATCGTCTATGTTTTGAGCCTTTCCTGTGAGACAAGTTTTAGATTCCGATTTTTCACGTCAGGTTTACTGTATCCCTTGGACCTTAAATTTGACGATGAAACACAAAAATTTCATCGGAATTCAAAAGAAAAGGCACATTGACGACTAAGGTTCAAGATGTCTGACTTTCCTTAGTGTCTATGTATTGAGCCTTTCCTGTGTCACCAGTTTTAGATTCCGATGCACAACTGCAGATTTAGTGTATCCGTTGGACCTTCACATTGACGAAGAAACTCAGAGATTCCATATGAATTAAATACAAAAGGCACAGTGCCGACTTAACTACAAGAAGACTGAGCCTTCTTACCGTCTATGTTTTGAGCCTTTTCTGTGAGACCAGTTTCAGACTCCGATGCTTCACTTCAGGTTTACTGTATCCCTTGGATCTTCGGTTTGACGATCAAACACTAAAATTGCATCGGAATTAAATACAAACGGCACAATGCCGACTAAGTACTAGAATACACACTTTTCTTAGTGTCTATGATTTGAGCCTTTCCTGTGAGACCAGTCTTAGCTTCCGATGCTTCATATCAGGTTTACTGTATCCCTTGGATATTCACATTGACGATGAAAGACTGAAATTGCATCGGCATTAAATACATAAGGCACAATGCCGACTTAAGTACAAGAAAACTGACATTTCTTAGTGTCTATGTTTGAGCATTTCCTGTGTCACCAGTTTCAGATTCCGATGCACAACTGAATTTTTTCTGCATCCCTTGGATCTTCACATTGACGATGAAACACTGAAATTGCATCGGAATTAAATACAAAAGGCACAATGTTGGCTTAAGTACAAGAAGACTGAATCTTCTTACTGTCTATGTTTTGAGAGTTTCCGGTGCGACCAGTATTAGATTCCAATGCATCGCTTCAGGTTTACTGTATCCCGTGGACCTTCACTTTGATGATGAAACACAAAATTTGCATCGGAATAATATTCCAAAGGCACAATGCCGACTGAAGTACAAGAACAGTGAGTCTTCATACTGTCTATGATTTGCGCCTTCCCTGGGAGACCAGTTTTAGATTCCGATGCTTGACTTCAGATATACTGTAACCCCTGGACCTTCACCTTGACGTTGAAACACAGAAATTTCACCGGAATTAAATACAAAAGGCGCAAAGCCGACTTGAGTACAAGAAGACTGTGTCTTCTTACCGTCTATGCTTTGAGCCTTTCTTGTGAGAACCGTTTTAGATTCCGATGCTTCACTTCAGGTTTACTGTATAACTTGGACCTTCACTTTGACGATGAAACACATAAATTGCATCGGAATTAAATACGAAAGACACAATGCCGACTTAAGTACGACAAGACTGACTCTACATAATGTCTATGGTTTGAGCCTTTCCTGTGAACTAGTTTTAGATACCGATGCTACACTTCGGGTTTACTGTATCCCCTGGGCCTTCACGTGGACGAGAAACACAAACTTTGCATCGTAATTAAATACAAAATGCACAATGCCGACATAAGTACAAGAAGACTGACTCTTCTTTGTGTCTCTGGTTTGAGCCTTTCCTTCGAGACCAGTTTCAGATCCCGATGCTTTACTTCAGGTTTACTGTATCCCTTGGACATTCACTTTGACGATGAAACACAAAAATTGCATGGGAAGTAAATACAAAATTCACAATGTCGACTTAAGTACAAGAAGACTGATTTTTCTGAGGGTCTATACTTGAACCTTTCCTGTGAGACCAGTTTTACATTCCGATGCTTCACTTCAGGTTTACAGTATCCCCTGGACCTTCACTTTGACGATGAAACACAAAAATTGCATCGTATATCAATACAAAAGGCACAATGTTGACATAAGTACAAGAAGACCGAGTTTTCTTACTGGCTATGTTTTTAGCCTTTCCTGTTTCACCAAATTTAGATTCCGATGCCTCACCTCCGGTTTACTGTTTCGCATAGACATTCACTTTGACGATGAAACACAAAAATTGCATCGGAATTAAATACAAATGACACATTGCCGACTTGAGTACAAGAAGACTGAATTTTCTTAGTGTCAGTGTTTTGAGCCCTTCCTGTGTCACTAGTTTTAGATTCCGATGCACAACTGCAGATTTACTGTATCCCTTGGACCTTCACATTGACGATGAATCATAGAAATTGCATCGGAATTAAATACAAAGGGCACAATGCCGACTTAGGTACGAGAAGACTGACTTTTCATTGTGTCTATGTTTCGAGCGTTTCCTGTGTCACCAGTTTTAGATTCTGATGGAAAACTGCATGTGTACTGTATCCCATTGATGATGAAACAAGAAGTTGCATCGGAATTAAATACAAATGCACCATGCCGACATAAGTAGAGGAAGACTGAGCCTTCTTACCATCTATGTTTTGAGCCCTTCCTGTAAGAGCAGTTTTAGATTCCGATGCTTCATTTCTGGTTTACATTATTCCTTGGTCCTTCACTTTGACGATGAAACACAAAAATTGCATCAGAATTAAATATAAAAGGCACAATACCAACTTAAGTTTAAGAAGACTGACTTTTCTTTGTATCTATGATTTGAGCCATTCCTGTGAGACCAGTTTTAGATTCCGATGCTTCACTTCAAGTTTACTGTATCACTTGGACCTACACTTTGCCGTTGAAACACTGATATTTTATCGCAATTAAATACAAAAGGCACAATGCCGACATAAGTACAAGAAGACTGACTTTTCTTAGTGTCTATGTTTGAGCCCTTCCTGTGTCACCAGTTTTAGATTCCGATGCAAAATTGCAAATCCCTTGTATACCTTGGACCCTCACATTGACGATGATACACAGATATTGCATCGGAAATGAATACAAAAAGCACAAAGCCGACTTAAGTACAAGAGGACTGAGTCTTCTTACTGTCTATGGTTTGATCCTTCCCTGTGAGACCAATTTTAGATTCCGATGCTTCACATCTGGATTACTGTATCCTCTGGACCTTCACTTTGACGATGAAACAAAAAAATTGAATCGGAATTAAAGACAAAAGAGCACAATGCCGACTTAATTACAAGAACACTGAGTCTTCATACTGTCTATGATTTGAGCCTTTCCTGTGAGACCAGTTTTAGCTTCCGATGCTTCATTTCAGGTATACTGTATCCCTTGGATATTCACATCGACGATGAAAGACAGAAATTGCATCGGCATTAAACACAAAAGGCACAATGCCGACCTAAGTACGGGAAGACCGACTCTTCATAATGTCTATGGTTTGAGCCTTTCCTGTAAGACTACTTTTAGATTCCGATGCTTCACTTCGGGTTTACTGCATCCCCTGGGCCTTCATGTGAACGAGAAACACAAAATTTGCATCGTAATTAAATACAAATGGCACAATGCCGACTTAAGTACAAGAAGACTGACTCTTCTTAGTGTCTATGTTTGAGCCTTTCCTGTGAGACCGGTTTCAGATCCCGATGCTTCACTTCAGGTTTACTGTATCACTTGGACATTCACTTTGACGATGAACCACGAGAATTGCATGGGAGTAAATACAAAATTCACAATGCTGACTTAAGTACAAGAAGACTGACTTTTCTGAGGGTCTATAACTGAACCTTTCCTGTGAGACCGGTTTTAGATTACGATACTTCACTTCAGGTTTACTGTATCCCTTGGACCGTCACATTGACGAAGAAACAATGATATTGCATCGGAATTAAATACAAAAGGCACAATTCCGTCATAAGTGCAAGAAGACTGAGTCTTCTTACCGTCTATGTTTTGAGCTTTTCCTGTGAGACCAGTTTTAGATTCCGATGCCTCACTTCAGGTTTACAGTATCCCTTGGAACTTCACTTTGACGATGAAACACAAAAATTGCATCGTATATCAGTACAAAAGGCACAATGTTGACATAAGTACAAGAAGACCGAGTTTCCTTACTGGCTATGTTTTTAGCCTTTCCTGTTTCACCAAATTTAGATTCCGATGCCTCACCTCCGATTTACTGTATCGCATGGACATTCACTTTGACGATGAAACACAAAAATTGCATCGGAATTAGATACAAAAGGCACAATGCTGGCTTAAGTACATGAAGACAGAATCTTCTTACTGTCTGTGTTTTGAGCCTTCCCTGTGCGACCAGTATTAGATTCCAATGCTTCGATTCAGGTTTACTGTATCCCGTGGACCTTCACTTTGACGATGAAACACAAAATTTGCATCGGAATTAAATACAAAAGGCACAATGCCGACTCAAGTACAAGAACACTGAGTCTTCACACTGTCTATGATTTGGGCCTTCCCTGTGCAACCAGTTTTAGATTCCGATGCTTCACTTCAGGTATACTGTATCCCCTGGACCTTCACTTTGACGTTGAAACTCAGATATTTTAACGGAATTAAATACAAAAGGCACAAAGCCGACTTGAGTACAAGAAGACTGAGTCTTCTTACCGTCTATGCTTTGAGCCTTTCTTGTGAGACCAGTTTTTGATTCCGATGCTTCACTTCAGGTTTAGTGTATACCTTGGACCTTCACTTTTACGATGAAACACATAAATTGCTTCGGAACTAAATACGAAAGGCACAATGCCGACTTAAGTACGAGAAGACCGACTCTTCATAATGTCTATGGTTTGAGCCTTTCCTGTAAGACTAGTTTTAGATTCTGATGCTTCACGTCGGGTTTACTGCATCCCCTGGGCCTTCATGTGAACGAGAAACACAAAATTTGCATCGTAATTAAATACAAATGGCACAATGCCGACTTAAGTACAAGAAGACTGACTCTTCTTAGTGTCTATGCTTTCAGCCTTTCCTGTGAGACCGGTTTCAGATCCCAATGCTTCACTTCAGGTTTACTGTATCACTTGGACATTCACTTTGACGATGAACCACGAGAATGGCATGGGAGTAAATACAAAATTCACAATGCCGACTTAAGTACAAGAAGACTGACTTTTCTGAGGGTCTATAACTGAACCTTTCCTGTGAGACCGGTTTTAGATTACGATACTTCACTTCAGGTTTACTGTATCCCTTGGACCGTCACATTGACGAAGAAACAATGATATTGCATAGGAATTAAATACAAAAGGCACAAATCCGACATAAGTGCAAGAAGACTGAGTCTTCTTACCGTCTATGTTTTGAGCTTTTCCTGTGAGACCAGTTTTAGATTCCGATGCCTCACTTCAGGTTTACAGTATCCCTTGGAACTTCACTTTGACGATGAACACAAAAATTGCATCGTATATCAATACAAAATGCACAATGTTGACATAAGTACAAGAAGACCGAGTTTCCTTACTGGCTATGTTTTTAGCCTTTCCTGTTTCACCAAATTTAGATTCCGATGCCTCACCTCCGATTTACTGTATCGCATGGACATTCACTTTGACGATGAAACACAAAAATTGCATCGGAATTAAATACAAAATGCACAATGCCTACTTAAGTTTAAGAAGACTGACTTTTCTTAGTGTCTATGATTTGAACTTTTCCTGTGAAACCAGTTTTTGATCCCGTTGCTTCACTTCAGGTTTACTGTATCCGTTGGAGCATCACATTGACTATGAACCACAGAAATTGCATCGGAATTAAATACAAAATGCACAATGCCTACTTAAGTTTAAGAAGACTGACTTTTCTTAGTGTCTATGATTTGAACCTTTCCTGTGAAACCAGTTTTTGATCCCGTTGCTTCACTTCAGGTTTACTGTATCCGTTGGAGCATCACATTGACTATGAAACACAGAAATTGCATCGGAATGTAATACAAAAGGTACAATGCAGGCTTTAGTACAAGAAGACTGTGACATCTTACTATATATGTTTTGATCCTTCCCTGTTAGACCAGTTTTAGATTCCGATGCCTCACTTCTGGTTTACTGTATCCCTTGGATCTTCAGGTTGACGATGAGCCACACAAATTGCATCGGAATTAAATACAAAAGGCACAAAGCCGATATAAGTTCAAGATGACTGAGTCTTCTTACCGTCTATGTTCTGAGCCTTTCCTGTGAGACCAGTTTTGGATTCCGATGCTTCACTTCAGGATTACTGTATCCTTTGGACCTTCACTTTGACGATGAAACACAAAATTGCATCGGAATTAAAGACAAAAGAGCACAATGCCGTCTTAAGTACATGAACACTGAGTCTTCATACTGTCTATGCTTTGAGCCTTCCCTGTGAGACCAGTCTTAGATTCATATGCTTCACTTCAGGTATACTGTCTCCCTTGGACCTTCACTTTGACATTGAAACACAGTAATTGCATCGGAAAGAAATACCTAAGGAAATTGCCGTTTTAAGTAAAAGAGGACAGACTCTTCTTAGTGTCTATGTTTGAGCTTTCCTGTGTGACTAGGTTTGCATTCCCATGCTTCACTTCAGTTTTACTGTATCCCTTGAAACTTCACGTTGACGATGAAACACTATAATTGCTTCGGAATTAAATACAAAATGCACAATGCCAACTTAAGTACATAAAGATTGAGTCCTCTTACCGTCTATTTTTGAGCCTTTCCTGTGAGACTAGTCTTAGATTCCGATGCTTCACTTCAGGTTTACTGTATCCCTTGGGCCATCACTTTGACGATGAAACACATAGATTGCATCGGAATTAAATACGAAAGGCACAATGCCGACATAAGTACAAGAAGACTGACATTTCTAAGTGTCTATGTTTGAGCCCTTCCTGTGTCACCAGTTTTGGATTCCGATGCACAATTGCAGTTTTACTGTATACCTTGGACCTTCACGTTGACGTTGAAACACAGAACTTGCTTCGGAATTGAATACAAAAAGCACAAAGCCGATTTAAGTACAAGAAGACTGAGTCTTCTTACTGTCTAAGGTTTGAGCCTTCCCTGATTGACCAGATTTAGATTCCGATGCTTCACTTCAGGATAACTGTATCCTTTGGACCTTCACTTTGACGATGAAACACAAAAATCGCATCGGAATTAACGACAAAAGAACACAGTGCCGACTTAAGTAAAAGAAGACTGAGTCTTCATACCGTCAATGTTTTGAGCCTTTCCTGTGAGACCAGTTTTAGATTCCGATGCTTCACTTTGGGTTTACTGTATCTCTTGGACTTACACGTTGACGAGAAACACAAAAATTGCATCGGAATTAAATACAAAATGCACAATGCTGACCTAAGTACAGGACGACTGACTCTTCTTGGTATTCATGTTTTGAGCCTTTCCTGTGGGACCAGTTTCAGATTCCGATGCTTGACTGGAGGTTTACTGTGCCCCTTGGACCTTCACTTTGACGATGAAACACAGATATTGCATCGGAAAGAAATACAAAAGGCAAAATGCCGACTTAAGTACAAGAGGACTGACTTTTCTTTGTGTCTATGTCTTGAGACTTTCCTGTGAGATCACTTTGGAATTCAGATTGCTTCACTTCAGGTTTACTGAGTCCCTTGGACCTTCACTTTGACGATTAAACACAAAAATATCATGGGAAGTAAACACAGAATTCACAATGCCGACTTAAGTATAAGAAGACTAACTTTTAAGAGTGTCTGTATTTGAACCATTCCTGTGAGACCAGTTTTAGATTACGATGCTTAACTTCAGTTTTACTGTATCCCTTGGACCGTCACTTTGACGATTAAACACAGAAATTGCATCAGAAATAAATACAAATTACACATTGCCGACTTAAGTACAAGAAGTCTTCGTTTTCTTACTGTCTATGTTTTGAGCCTTCCCTGTGATACCAGTTTTAGATTTCGATGCTTCACTTCAGGTTTACTGTATCCCTTGGACCTTCACTTTGACGATGAAACACAGAAATTGTATCGGAATTTAATACAAAAGACACAATGCCAACATAAGTCCAAGAAGACTGAGTCTTCTTACATTCTATGTTATGAGCCTTTCTTGTGAGACCAGTTTTAGATTCCGATGCTTCACTTCAGGTTTACTGTATCCCTTGGACCTTCACTTTGACGATGAAACACTAAGATTGCATCGGAATTCAATCCAAAAGGCACAATGCTGACTTAAGTACAAGAAGACCGAGTATTCTTATTGTCTATGTTTTGAGCCTGTCCTGTGTCACCAGTTTTAGATTCCGTTGCACAATTCCAGTTTTTCTGTGTACCCTGGACCTTCACTTTTTCATTGAAACCCAGAAATTGTATCGGAATTAAAAACAAAATTCACAATGCCGACTTAAATAAAAGGAGACTGAGTCTTCATACCGTCTATGTTTTGAGCCATTCCTGTGAGACCAGTTTAAGATTCCGATGCTTCACTTCAGGTTTAATGTATGCCTTGGACCATCACTTTGACGATGGAACACAAAAATTGCATCGGAAATAAATACAAATGGCACAATGCCGACTTAAGTACAAGAAGACTGACTCTTCTTAGTGTCTATGTTTTGAGCCTTTCCTGTGACACTAGTTACTGATTCCGATGCTTCACTTCAGGTTTACTGTATCCCTTGGTCCTTCACGTTGACGTTGAAACACAAACATTGCATCGAATTTAAATACAGAAGGCCCAATGCCGACATAAGTACAAGAAAACTGACCCTTCTTTGTGTCTATGTTTTGTGCCTTTCCTATGAGAACAGTTCCAAATTCAGAATGCTTCACCTCTGGTTAACTGAGTCCCTTGGACCTTCACTTTGACGATGAAACACAGATATTGCATCGGCATTAAATGCAAAAGACACAATGCCGACTTAAGCACAAGAAGACTGAGTGTTATTACCGTCTATGTTGTGAACCTTTGCTGTGAGTCCAGTTTTAGATTCCGATGCGTCACTTCAGGTTAACTGTATCCCTTGGACCTTCACTATGAGGATCAAACTCGAAAATTGATTGGACGTAAATACAAATTTCACTATGCCGACTTAAGTACAAGAACACTGTCTATTCTTAGTGTCTATGATTTGAACCTTTCCTGTGAGACCATATTTAGATTCCGATGCTTCACATCAGGTTTGCTGTATCCCTTGGACATTCACTTTGACGATGAAACACAGAAATTGCATCGGAATGAATTACAAAAGGCACAATGCCGACTTAAGTACAAGATGACTGAGTATTCTTAACGTCTATGTTTTGACGCCCTCCTGGGGCACCAGATTTAGAATCCGATGCTTCACTTCTGTTATTCTGTATCCCTTGGACCTTCACTTTGACGATGAAACACAAAAATTGCATTGGAATTAAAAATAAATGCACGATGACGACTTTTGTACAAGAAGACTGACTTTTCTTAGTGTCTATAATTTCAACCTTTCCTGTGAGACCAGTTTCAGATTGCGATGCTTCACTTCAGGTTTACTGTAATCCTTGGACCTACACATTGATGAGGAAACAAAAAATTGCATCGGAATTAAATACAAAGGGAACAATACCGACTTAAGTACAAAAAGCCTGACTTTCCTTACTGTCTATGTTTTGAGGCTTTCCTGTGTCACCAGTTTGAGATTCCGATGCATAACTGCGGGTTTACTGTATCAATAGGACTTTCGCATTGTCAATGAAACACAAAAATTGTACATGAATTAAATACAAAAGGCAAAATGCCGACATAAGTACAAGAACACTAGGTCTTCTTACCATATATATTTTGCGCCTTTCCTGTGTTACCAGGTTTAGTTTCCGATGCACATCTGCAGGTTTACTGTATCACGTTGACCTTCACATTGACGATGAACCACAGAAGCTTCATCGGAATTAAATACAAATGCTCAATGCCGCCTTAAGTACAAGAAGACTGACTCTTCTTACCGTCTATGCTTGTGCCCTTCCTGTGAGACCAGTTTTAGATTCCGATGCTTCATTTCAGGTTTACTGTATCACTTGGATCTTCACTTTGACGATGAAACACAAAAATTGCATCGGAATTAAATAAAAATGCACAGTACTGACTTAAGTACAAACAGACTGACCTTTCTTAGTGTCTACGTTTTGAGCCTTTCCTGTGTCACCAGTTTTAGATTCCGACGCACAACTGCAGTTATACTGTATCCCCTGTACCTTCCCATTGACGATGAAACACAGAAATTGCATCGGAATTAAACACAAAAGGCACAATCCCATCTCAAGTACAGGAAGACTGAGTCTTCTTACTGTCTATCTTTTGAGCCTTTTCTGTGAGACCAGTTTTGGATTCCGATGCTTCACTTCAGGTTTACTGTATTCCTTTGACCTTCACATTGACGATGAAACACAAATATTGCATCGGAATTAAACACAAAAGGCACAATGCCGACATACGTACAATGAGACTGACATTCCTTAGTGTCTATGTTTCCGGCGTTTACTGTGTCATCAGTTTTGGATTCCTATGCACAACTGCAGGTTTACTGGACATTCACAATGACGATGCAACAGAAAAATTGCATATGAATTAAATACAAAAGGCACAATGCCGACATAAGGACAAGAAGACTGAGTCTTCTTACCATGTATGTTTTTCGCCTTTCATTTGTCACCAGGATTAGTTTCCGATGCACACCCGCAGGTTTACTGTATCCTTTTGACCTTCACATTGACGATGAAACACAAAAGTTTCATCGGAATTAAATACAAATGCACAATGCCGACTAAAGTACAAGAAGACTGAGTCTTCTTACCGTCTATGTTTTCAACCATTCCAGTGAGAGCTGTGTTAGATTCCAATGTTTCACTTCAGGTTTGCTGTATCCCTTGGACCTAAATACTGACGATGAAACACAAAAATTGCATCGGAATTCTATACATAAGGCACAATGCCGTTTTAAGTTCAAGAAGACTGACTCTTCTTAGTGTCTATGTTTTGAGCCTTTCCTGTGTTACCAGTTTTAGATTCCGATGCACAACTGCAGGTTTACTGTATCACTTGGACCTTCACAATGAATATGAAACACAGTAATTGCTTCGGAATAAATTGCAAAATGCGCAATGCCGTCTTAAGTAGAAGGAGACTGAGTCTTCTTACCGTCTATGCTTTGAGCCTTTCCTGTGAGACCAGTTTTAGATTTCGATGCCACACTTCAGGTTAACTGTATCACTTGGACCTACATCCTGACAATGAATCACAAAAATTTCATCGGAATTCAATACAAAAGGCACAATGCCGACTTAAGTACAAGAAGACTGATGCTTCTTACCGCCTATGCTTTCAGCCTTTCCAGTGAGTGCAGCTTCAGATTCCGATGCTTCACTTCAGGTTTACTGTATTCCTTGGACCTTCACATTGACGATGAAACAAAAAATTGCATCGGAATTGAATACAAAAGGCACAATACCGACTTAAGGACGAAAAGGCTGACTTTGCTTACTGTCTATGATTTGAGTCTTTCTGTGTCACCAGTTTTTGATTCCGATGCATAATTGCAGGTTTACTGTATCAATTGGACTTTAACATTGTCGATGAAACACAGAATTTGCATATGAATTAAATACAAAAGGCAAAATGCCGACATAAGTACAAGAAGACTGAGTCTTCTAACCATCAATGTTTTGCGCCTTACCTGTGTTACCAGGTTTAGTTTCCGATGCACAACTGCAGGTTTACTGTATCACTTTGACCTTCACATTGACGATGAAACACAGAAATTGCTTCGCAATTAAATACAAAATGCACAATGCCGTCTGAAGTAGACAAAGGCTGAGTCTTCTTACCGTCAATGCTTTGAGCCTTTCCTGTGAGACCAGTTTTAGATTCCGATGCTTCACTTTAGGTTAACTGTATCCCTTGGACCTTCACTTTGACGATGGAACACAAAAATTGCATCAGAAATAAATACAAATGGCACAATGCCCACTTAAGTACAAGAAGACTGACTCTTCTTAGTGTCTATGTTTTGAGCCTATCCTGTGAGACTAGGTTTAGATTCCAATGTTTCACTTCAGGTTTACTGTATCCCTTGGTCCTTCACATTGACGTTGAAACACAAACATTGCATCGGAATTAAATACAGAAGGCCCAATGCCGACATAAGTACAAGAAAATTTACTCTTCTTTGTGTCTATGTTTTGAGCCTTTCCAATGAGAACAGTTCCAAATTCAGATTGCTTCACTTCAGGTTAACTGAGTCCCTTGGACCTTCACTTTGACGATGAATCACAGATATTGCATCGGCATTAAATGCAAAAGACACAACGCCGACTTAAGTACAAGAAGACTGAGCGCTCTTACCGTCTATGTTTTGAGCCTTTCCTGTGAGATCAGTTTTAGATTCCGATGCTTGACTTCAGATTTACTGTATCCCTTGGACCTTCACTTTGACGATAAAACACAAAAACTGCATCGGGATTCAAAACAAAAGGCACAATGACGACTTAAGTACAAGAAGACTGACTTTCCTTAGTGTCTATGTTTTGAGCTTTTCCTGTGTCACGAGTTTTAGATTTCGAAACAGAACTGCAGATTTACTGTAACCCTTGGACCTTTATATTGACGATGAAACACAGAAATTGCATCGGAATTAAATACAAAAGGCACGATGCCGACTTAAGTAAGAGAAGACTGACTTTTCTTTCTGTCTATGTTTTGAGCCTATCCAGTGTCACCAGTTTTAGATTTCGATGCAAAACTGCAGGTTTACTGTATCCCATTGACGATGATACAAAGTAGTTGCATCGGAATTAAATACAAATGCACCATGGCGACGTAAGTACTAGAATACTGAGTCTTCTTACCGACTATGTTTTGAGCCCATCCTGTGAGACCAAGTTTTAGATTCCGATGCTTCATTTCAGGTTTAAAGTATCCCATGGTACTTCACTTTGACGATGAAACACAATAATTGCATCGGAAATAAATACAAAAGGCACAATGGCAACATAAATTTAAGAAGACTGACTTTTCTTAGTGTCTATGACTTGAGCCTTTCCTGTGAAACCAGTTTTAGGTTCCGATGCTTCACTTCAGGTTTACTGTATCCGTTGGACCTTCACATTGACGATGAAACACATAAATTGCATCGGAATTAAATACAAAAGGCACAAAGCCGACATAAGTACAAGAAGACTGTGTCTTCTTATCGTCTATGTTTAGACCCTTTCCTGAAAAGCCAGTTTTAGATTCCGAAGCTTCACTTCAGGTTTACCGTATCACTTGGTCCAACATACTGACGATTAATCACAAAATTTGCATCGGAATTCAATATAAAAGGCACAATGCCACATAAGTACAAGAAGACTAAGTCTTCTTACCGTCAATGATCTGAGCCTTTCCTGTGAGACCAGTTTAGATTCCGATGCTTCACTTCCGGTTTACTGTGTCACTTGGACCTAAATACTGACGATGAATCACAAAAATTGCATCGGAATTCAATACGAAAGGCACAATGCCGACTTAAGTACAATAAGACTGAGTCTTCTTACCGTCTATGTTATCAGCCTTTCCAGTGAGACCGGTTTTAGATTCCGAAGCTACACTTCTGGTTTACCGTATTTCTTGGACCTCCACTTGTTCGAAGAAACATAGAAATATCATCGGAATAAAATACAAAAGCCACTATGCCGATTTAAGTTCTAGGAGACTGGTTCTTCTTACCGTCTATGTTGTAATCCTTTCCGGTGAGTCCAGTTTTAGCTTCCGATGCTTCACTTCAGGTTTACTGTATCCCTTGGACCTTCACTTTGACGATGAAACACAAAAATTGCATGAGAAGTAAATACAAAATTCACACTGCCGACATAAGTACAAGAAGACTGACTTTTCTTAATGTCTATGTTTTGAACCTATCCTGTGAGACCAGTTTTAGATTCCGATACTTCACTTTAGGTTTACTGCATCCCCTGGACCTTCACTTTGACCATGAAACACAAAAATTGCATCGGAATTAAGTGCAAATGGCACAATGCCGACTTAAGTACAAGAATACTGAGTCATCTTACTGTCTATGTTTTGAGCCTTTCCTGTGTCACCAGTTTCAGATTCAGATGCACAACTGCAAGTCTACTGTATCCCTTGGACATTCACATTAACGAAGAAACACAGAAATTGCATCGAAATTAAATACAAAAGGCACAATGCCGACTTAAGTTGAAGCAGACTGACTTTTCTTAGTGTCTATGTTTTGAGCCTTTTCTATGTCACCAGTTTTGGATTCCGATTCACAACTGCTGGTTTACTGTATCCGTTGCAACTTCACATTGACGATGAAACACACTAATTGCAACTGAATTAAATACAAAAGGCACAATGCTGCCTTATGTACTAGAAGACTGACTTTTCTTTGTGTCTATGTTTCGAACCTTCCCTGTGAGACCAGTTTCAGATTGCGATGCTTCAAGTCAGGATTACTGTATCCCGTGGACCTTCACATTGACGATGAAACACAGATATTGCATCGGAATGAAATGCAAGTGGCACAATGCCGGCTGAAATACAAGAATACTGAGTCTTCTTACTGTCTATGCTTTGAGCGTTTCCTGTGTCACCAGTTTTAGATTCTGATGCATCACTTCAGGTTTACTGTATCCCATGGAGCTTCACATTGTCGTTGAAACACGGAAATTGTATCGGAATTAAATACAAAAGGCACAATGCCGACTTACGTACTAGAAGACTGAGTCTTCTTATTGTCTAGGATTTGAGCATTCCCTGTGAGACCAGTTTTAGATTCCGATGGTTCACTTCAGGATTGTTGTATCCCTTGGACCTTCACATTGACGATGCAACACAGTAATTGCATCGTAATTAAATACAAAAGCAACAATGCCGACTTAAGTACTGGAAGACTGATTCTTCTTACCGTCTATGTTTTGAGCGTATCCTTTGAGACCAGTTTTAGACTCGGATTCTTCACTTCAGGTTTACTTTATCCCGTTGACCTTCACTTTGAGGATAAAACACAGAAATGGCATTGGAATTAAATACGAAAGGCACAGTGCCGACTAAGTACAAGAAGACTGAGTCTTCCTACCGTCTATGCTTTGAGCCTTTCCTGTGAGGCCAGTTTTAGATTCCGATGCTTCAATTCATGTTTACTGTATACCTTGGACCTTCTCTTAGACGATGAAACACAACAATTGCATTGGAGTTAAATACAAAAGGCACAATGCCGGTTTAAGTACAAGAAGACTGAGTCTTCTTACCGTCTTTGTTTAAGCCTTTCCTGTGAGACCAGTTTTAGATTCCGATGCTTAACTTCAGGTTTACTGTATCCCTTGGACCTTCATGATGACGATGGAACACAGTCATTACATCGGAATTAAATACAAAAGGCACAATGCCGACCTAAGTACAAGAAGACTGACTTTTCTTAGTGTCTATGTTTAAGCCTTTCCTGTGTCACCAGTTTGAGATTCCGATGCACGACTGCGGGATTAGTGTATCCCTTAGACCTTCACTTTGACGATGAAACACAGTAATTTGCATCGGAATGATATACAAAGGGTACATGGCCGACTTATGTACAAGAGGACTGAGTCATCTTTCCGTCTATGATATAATCCTCTCTTGTGAGACCCGTTTTAGATTCCAATGCTTCACTTCAGGTTTCCTGTATCCCTCAAACCTTCACTTTGACGATGAAACACAAAAATTGCATCGGAATTAAATATAAAAGGCTTATGGCCGACTTATGTACAAGAAGACTGACTTTTCTTAGTGTCTATGCTTTGAGCCATTCCTGTGTCACCAGTTTTAGATTAAGATGCAAAACTGCTGGTTTACTTTATCCCTTGGACATTCACATTGCCGATGAAACACAGTAATTGCATCGGATATAAATACAAATGCACAATGCCGACTTCAGTACAAGAACACTGACTTTTCTTAGTGTCAATGTGTTGATCCTTTCCTGTGAGACCAGTTTCAGATTCCGATGCTTCACTTCAAGTTTACTGTATCTCAAGGATCTTCACATTGACGATGAAACGAAGAAATTGCATCGGAATTAAATACAAAAGGCACAATGCCGACTTAAGTACTAGAAGACTGAGTCTTCTTACAGTCTATGCTTTGAGCCTTTCCTGTGAAACCAGTTTTAGATTGCGATGCTTCACTTCACGTTTACTGCATCCTTTGGACCTTCACTTTGACGATGAAACACAACAAATGCATCGGAATTAAATAATAAAGGCACAATGCCGAAATAAGGACAAGAAGACTGACTTTTCTTAGAGTCTATGTTTCTAGCCTTTTCTGTGAGACCAATTTTACATTCCGATGCTTGACTTCAGGTTTACTGTATCCCTTGGACCTTCACATTGACGATGAAACATAGTAATTGCATCAGAGTTAAATACAAAATGCACAATGCCGACGTAAGTACCATAAGACTGAGTCTTCTTATTGTCTAGGATTTGAGCATTCCCTGTGAGACCAGTTTTAGATTCCGAAGCTTCACATCAGGTATGCTGTATCCCTTGTACCTTCACATTGACGATGCAACACAGTAATTGCATGGGAATTAAATTAAAAAGGCACAATGCCGACTTAAGTACAAGAAGACTGATTCTTCTTACCATCTATGTTATGAGCCTATCCTGTGAGAACAGGTTTAGATTCGGATTCTTCACTTCAGGCTTACTGTATCCCGTGGACCTTCACTTTGACGATGAAACACAGAAATGACATCGGAATTAAACACGAAACTCACAATGCCGACTTAAGTACTAGTGGACTGAGTCTTCTTACTGTCTATGTTTTGAGCCTTACCTGTGATGCCAGTTTTAGATTCCGATGCTTCACTTCATGTTTACTGTATCCCTTTGACATTCATTTTGACGATGAAACACAACAATTGCATCGGAGTTAAATAGAAAAGGCACAATGCCGACTTAAAATCAAGAAGACTGACTTTTCTTAGTTTTTATGTTTTGAGCTTTCCTGTGTCACCAGTTTTAGATTCCGATGCACAACTGCAGATTTACTGCATCCATTCCACCTTCACATTAACGATGAAACACAGAAATTGCATCGGAATTAAATACGAAAGGCACAATTCCATTTAAGTACAAGAAGACTGAGTCTTCTTACTGTCTTTGTATGAGCCTTTCCTCTGAGGCCAGTTTTAGATTCTGATGCTTCACTTCAGGTATACTGTATCCCTTGGACCATCACTTTAACGAGAAACACAGAAATTGCATCGGAATTAAATACAAAAGGCACAATTCCATTTAAGTACAAGAAACTGAGTCTTCTTACCGACTTTGTATGTGCCGTTCCTCTGAGACCAGTTTTAGATTCTGATGCTACACTTCAGGTTTACTGTATCCCTTGGACCTTCACATTGACGATGAAACACAGAATTTGCATCGAAATTAAATACAAAAAGCACAATGCCGACTTAAGTACAAAAACACCGAATTTTCTCAGTGTCTATGATTTGAGCCTTTTTTTGTGAGACAAGTTTTAGATTCCGATGCTTCATTTTAAGTTTACTGTATCCCTTGGACCTTCACATTGATGATGAAACACCGAAATTGCATCGGAATTAAATACAAAAGGCACTAAGCCGACTTAAGTACAAGAAGATTAACTTTTCTTTGTGTCTATGTTTAAGCCTTTCCTGTGTCACCAGTTTTAGATTCCGATGTACGACTGCGGGATTACTGTATCCCTTAGAGTTTCGCTTTGTCGATCAAACACAGTAATTGCATCGGAATTAAAAACAAAGGGCACAATGCCAAATTATGAACAAGAAGACTTGGTCATCTTACCGCCTATGCTTTGAACCGTTCCTGTGAGGCCAGTTTTAGATTCCGATGCATCACTTCAGGTTTACTCTATCACTTGGACCTTCATTTTGACGTTGAAACACAAAAATTGCATCTGAATTAAATATAAAAGGCTCACGGCCGACTTATGTACAAGAATACTGAGTTTTCTTAGTGTCTCTGTTTTGAGCCTTTCCTGTGTCACCAGTTTAAGATTTTGATGCTTCACTCCAGGTTTCCTGTGTCACTTGGACCTTCACATTGACGATGAAACACAGAAATTGCATCGGAATTAATTACAAAAGGCACAATGCCGACTTAAGCACGAGAAGACTGACTTCTCTTAGTGTCTACGCTTCGAGCCTTTCCTGTGTCACCACTTTTAGATTCAGATGTAAAACTGTAGGTTAACTGTATCCCTTGGACCTTGACATTAACGATGAAACACCGAAATTGCATCGAAATTAAATACAAAGGGCACAATGCCGACTTAAGTGCAAGAAGACTGACTTTTCATAGTGTCTACGTTTCGAACCTGTCCTGGGACACCAGTTTTAGATTCCGATGCTTCACATCCGGTTTACTGTATCCCTTGGACCGTCACATTGACGATGCAACACAGTAATTGCATCGGAATTAAATACAAAAGTCACAACGCCGACTTAAGTACAAGGCGAGTGACTTTTCTTGGTGTCTATGATTTGAGCCTTTTTCTGTGAGACAAGTTTTGCATTCCGATGTTTTCCTTCAGGTCCACTGTATCCCTTGGACCTTCACATTGACGATGAAATACATAAATTGCATCGGAATTAAATACAAAAGGCACAATGCCGACTTAAGTACAAGAATATTGAGTCATCTTACTGCCTATGCTTTGAGGCATTCCAGTGAGACCAATTTTAATTTCCAATGCTTCATTTCAGGTTTACTGTAGCCCTTGGAACTTCACAATGACGATGCTGCACAGTAATTGCATCGGATTTAAATACAAAGGGCACAAGGCCGACTTATGATTAAGAGCACTGGGTCTTCTTACCGTCTATTTTTTGAGCCTTTCCTGTGAGACCAGTTTTAGATTCGGATGCTTCACTTCAGGTTTACTGTATCCCCATGACCTTCAGAATGACAATGAAACGCAGAAATTGCATCGTACTTAAATACAATAGGCACAATGCCGACTTAAGTACAAGAAGACTGACGTTTCTTAGTGTCTATGTTTCGAACCTGCCCTGGGTCACCAGTTATACAATCCGATGCACAACTGAGGGTTTACTGTATCCCTTGCACATTCACTTTGACGAAGAAATACAGAAATTGCTTCGGAATTACATACAAAGGGCACAATGCCGACTTGTGTACAAGAAGACAGAGTCTTCTCACCATCTATGTTTTGGCCTTTCCTGTGAGACCGGTTTTAGATTCCGATGCTTCACTTCAGGTTCACTATATCCCTGGGACCTTCACTTTGACGATGATACTCAAAAATTAAATCGGAAATAAATATAAAGGGCTTCTGGCCGACTTAAGTACAAGAAGGCTGACTTTTCTTAATGTCTATGTTTTGAGCCTTTCCTGTGTCACGAGTTTTAGATTCCTATGCGCAACTGCTGGTTTACTGTATCCCTTAGACCTTAACATCGACGATGAAACACAGTAATTACATCGGAATTAACTTCATAATCCACAATGCCGACTTAGGTACAAGAAGCCTGACTTTACTTGGTGTCTATGTCTCGAACCTGTCCTGTGTCACCAGTTTTAGATTCCGATACACAACTGCAGGTTTACTGTATCCCTTGGAACTTGACATTGACGATTAAACACAATAACACAAACGGAATTATATACAAGCGGCACAATGCCGACTTAACTACTAGAAGACTGTGTATTCCTACTGTCTATGAATTGAGACTTCCCAGTGAACCCAGTTGTAGATTCCGATGGTTCACTTCAGGTTGACTGTATCCCTTGGACCTTCACATTGACAATGATACACAGTAATTGCATCGGAATTAAATGCAAAAGGCACAATGCCGACTTAAGTACAAGACGACTAACTTTTCTTAGTGCCTATGTTTTGAGCCTTTCCTGTGAGACGAGTTTTAGATTCCGATGCTTCACTTCAGTTTTACTGTATCCCTTGGACCTTCACTTTGACGATGAAACACAAAAATTGCATCAGAATTAAATACAAAAGGCACAATGCCGACTTAAGTACAAGAAGACTGTCTTTTCTTAGTGTCTATGTTTCGAACCTGTCCTGTGTCACCAGTTTTAGAATCCGATGCATAACTGCTGGTTTACTGTATCCCTTGGAACTGCACATTGACGATGAAGCACATAAATGGCATCGGAATTAAATACAGAGGGCACATTGCTGACTTAAGTACAGGAGGACTGAGTCTTCTTACTGTCTATGTTTTGAGCCTTTCCTGTGAGACCAGTTTTAGATTCCGATGCTTCACTTCTGGTTTACTGTATCCCTTGGACCTTAACTTTGACGATGAAACACAGAAATTGCATCGGAATTAAACAAAAAAGGCAGAATGCCGACTAAAATAAAAGAAGACTGACTTTTCGTAGTGTCAATGTTTCGAACCTGTCCTGTGTCACCAGTTTTAGATTCCGATGCACAACTGCAGGTTTACTGTATCCTTTGGACCTTCACCTTGAGGAAGAAACACAGAAATTTCCTCGGAATTAAATACAAAAGCCACAGTGCCGACTTAAGTACAAGAGGATTGGGTCTTCAAACTGTCTATGTTTTGAGCCTTCACTGTGAGACCAGTTTTATTTTCCGATGCTTCACTTCAGGTTTACTGTATTCCTTGAGCTTCACTTTGACGATGAAACACAAAAAATGCATCAGAAGTAAATACAAAAGGCACAATGCCGCCTTAAGTACAAGAAGACTGACTTTTCTAAGAGTCTATGCTTTGAGCCTTTCCTGTGAGACCAGTTTTAGATTCCGATGCCTCACTTCAGGTTTACTGTGTCCCATGGAGCTTCACATTCGCGATGAAACACAGGAATTGCTTCGAAATTAAATACAAAGGGCACAATGCCGACTTAAGTACAAGAGGACTGAGCCTTCTCTGTGAGACCAGTTTTGGATTCCGATGCTCCACTTGAGGTTTACTGTATCCCTTGGACCTTCACATTGACGATGTAACACAGTAATTGCATCGGAATTAAATACAAGAGGAACAATGCCAACTTATCTACAAGAAGACTGACTTTTCTTAGTGTCTATGTTTAAGCCTTTCCTGTGTCACCAGTTTTAGATTCCGATGCACGACTGCAGGTTTACTGTAGCCCTTGGACCTTCACTTTGACTATGAAACACAGTAATTGCATCGGGATTAAATACAAAGTGCACAATGCTGACTTATGTACAAGAAGACTGAGTCTTTATACCGTCTAAGATTTGAGCCTTTCCTGTGAGACCGGTTTTAGATTCCGATCCTTCACTTCAGGTTTACTGTATCCCTTGAATCCTTCACTTTGGCGATGAAACACAAAAATTTAATCAAAATTAAATATAGAGGGCTCATGGCTGGCTTAAACATAAGAAGACTGATATTTCTTAGTGTTTATGATTTGAGCCTTTCCTCTGTAACCAGTTTTAGATTCCGATGCACAACTCCTTGCTTCCTGTATCCCTTAGACCTTCACATTGACGATGAAACACAACAATTGCATCGGAATTAAATACAAAAGGCAAAATGCCGACTTACGTACACGAAGACTGAGTCTTCTTACTGTCTATCCTTTGATCCTCTCCTGTGTCACCAGTTTTAGATTCCGAAGCTTCACTTCAGGTTTACTGTATCACTTCGCCCTTTACATTGACGATGAAACACAGAAATTGCATCGGAATAAATTACAAAAGGCACAATGCCGACTTAAGTACAAGAAGACTGACTTTTCTTAGTGTCTATGTTTCGAGCCTCTCCTGCGTCACCAGTTTTAGATTCTGATGCACAACTGCATGTTTATTGTATCCCTTGGACCTTCACTTAGACGATGAAACACAACAATTGCATCGGAGTTAAATACAAAAGGCACAATGGCGACTTAAGTACAAGATGACTGACTTTTCTTAGTGTCTATACTTTGAGCCTTTCCTATGAGACCAGTTTTAAATTCCGATGCTTCACTTTAGGTTTACTGTATACCTCAGACCTTCACATTACGATGATACGCAAAAATTGCATCGGAATTAAATACAAAAGGCACAATGCCGACTTAAGTACAAGACGACTGACTTTTCCTTTTGTCTATGTTTCGAGCCTTTCCTGTGTCACCAGTCTTGGATTCCAATGCACAATGATAGGTTAACTGTATCCCTTGGTCCCTCACTTTGACGATGAAACACAGAATTTGCATCGGAATTAAATACGAGAGAACCAATGCCGAATGAAGTAAAAGAAGACTGACTTTTCTTAGTGTCTATGTTTCGAGGCTCTCTTGTGTCACCAGTTTTAGATTCCGATGCACAACTGCAGGTTACTGTATCCCTTGGACCTTCACATTGACGAAATAAAATACGAAAGGCTCAATGCCGACTTAAGTTCAAGAAGACTGACTGTTCTTAGTGTCTATGTTTTGAGCTTTTTCTTTGTCACCAGTTTTGGATTCCGATACACAACTGCTGGTTTACTGTATCCCTTGGACCTTCACATTGACGAAGAAACTCAATAATTGCATCTGAATTAAATACAAAAGGCACAATACCGACTTAAGTACTAGAAGACTGAGTCTTCTTCCTATGTATGCTTTGAGCCATTACTGTGTCACCAGTTTTAGATTCCGATGCTTCACTTCAGGTTTACTGTATCACTTGGACCTTCACATTGACGATGAAACACAGAAATTGCATCGGAATTAATTACAAAAGGCACAATGCTGACTTAAGTACAAGAAGACTGACTTTTCTTAGTGTCTATGTTTCGAGCCTCTCCTGTGTCACCAGTTTTAGATTCCGATGCACAACTGCAGGTTTACTGTATCCCTTGGACCTTCACATTGACGAAATTAAATACAAAAGGCACAATGCCGAATTAAGTTTGAGAAGACTGACTTTTCTTAGTGTCTATGATTTTAGCCTTTTCTATGTCACCAGTTTTGGATTCCGATACACAACTTCAGGATTAGTGTATTCCTTGGACCTTCACGTTGACGATGAAACACAGAAATTGCATCGGAATTAATTACAAAATCCCACAATGCTGACTTAAGTACAAGAAGACTGAATTTTCTTAGTGTCTATGATTTGAGCCTCCACTGTGATACAAGTTTTGGATTCCGATGCTTCACTACAGGTTTACTATATCCCTTGGACCTTCACTTGTGCGATGAAACACAGAAATTGCATCGGAATGAAATGCATAAAGGAACAATGCCGAATTAAGTACAAGATGACTGACTTTTCCTAGTGTCTATGCCTTGAGCCATTCCTGTGAGACCAGTTTTAGATTCCGATGTTTCACTTCAAGTTTAGTGAATCCCTTGGCCCTTCACATTAACGATGAAACACAGATATAGCATCGGAATTAATTACAAAAGGCACAATTTTGACTAGAGTACAAGAATACTGATTTTTCTTAGTGTCTATGATTTTAGCCTTCCCTGTGAGACCAGTTTTGGATTCCGATGATGCACTTCAGGTTTACTATATCCCTTGGACTTTCACTTATACGCTGAAGCACAACAATTGCATCCGAATTAAATAGAAATGGCACAATGCCGCCTTATGTACAGGAAGACTGACATTTCTTAGTGACTATGTTTAAGCCTTTTCTGCGTCACCTGTTTTAGATTCCGATGCACAACTGCTGGTTTACTGTATCCCTTGGACCTTCACATTGCCGATGAAACACAGTAATTGTATCGGAATTAGATACAAAACGCACAATGTCGACTTAAGTACAAGAAGACTGACTTTTCTTAGTGCCTATGTCTTGTGCCTTATTTATGTCACTAGTTTTGGGTTCCGATACACAACTGCCGGTTTTCTGTATCCCTTAGACCTTCACATTGACGAAGAAACACAATAATTGCATCGGAATTAAATACAAAAGGTACAATGCCGCCATAAGTGCAAGAAGACTGGCTTTCCTTAGTGTCTGTGTTTTGATCCTTCTCTGTGAGACCAGTTTTAGATTCCAATGCTTCACGTCAGGTTTACAGTATCCATTGGACCTTCAAGTTGACGATACAATACAGTGATTGCTTCGGAATTAAATACAAAAGGCACAATGCCGACTTAAGTACAAGAAGACTGACTTTTCTTAGTGTATATGTTTAAGCGTTTTCTGTGTCACCAGTTTTAGATTCCGATGCACAACTGCTAGTTTACTGTATCCCTTGGACCTTCACATTGCCGATCAAACACAGTAAAAGTATCGGAATTGAATACAAACCGCACAATGCTGACTTCAGTACAAGAAGACTGACTTTCCTAAGTGTCCATATTTTGAGCCTTTCCTGTAAGACCAGTTTTAGATTCCGATGCTTCACTTCAGGTTTACTGTATCCCTTGGTACTTCACATTAACGATGAAACACGGTAATTGCATCGGAATCAAATTCAAAAGGCACAATGCCAAATTAAGTACTAGACGACTGACTTTTCTTAGTGTCTATGTTTTGAGCCTATCCAGTGAGACCAGTTTTAGATTCCGATGCTTCACTTCAGTTATACAGTATCCCTTGGACCTTCACATTGACGATGAAACAAAGAAATTGCATCGGAATTAAATACAAAAGGCCCAATGCCGAATTAAGTTCTAGAAGACTGTGTCTTCTTACTGTCTATGATTTGGGCCTTCACTGTGAAACCAGTTTTAGATTCCGATGCTTCACTTCAGTTATACAGTATCCCTGGGACCTTCACATTAACGATGAAACACAGTAATTGCATCGGAATTAAATACAAAAGGCACAATGCCCACTTAAGTACAAGAAGACTTACATTTCATAGTGTCTATGTTTTGGGCCTTTCCTGTGAGACCTGTTTTAGATTCCGGTGCTTCACTTGTGGTTTACTGTATCCCTTGGACCTTCACATTGACGATGAAACACAGATATAGCATCGGAATGAAATAGAAAAGGCACAATGCCGACTTAAATAGAAGAAGACTGAATTTTCTTAGTGTATATGATTTCAGCATTCCCTGTGAGACTAGTTATAGATTCCGATGTTTCACTTCAGGTTTACTGTATCCCTTGGACCTACAATTTGACGATGAAATGCAGAAATTGCATCGGAATTAAATACATAAGGCACAATGCCGACATAAGTACTAGAAAACTGAGTCTTCTATCTGTCTATGCTTTGAGCCTTCCCTGTGAGACCAGTATTAGATTCCGATGCTGCACTTCATGTTTGCTGTATCCCTTTTACCTTGACATTTACGATGTAACACAGTAATTGCATCGGAATTAAATACATAAAGAAGAATACCGACTTACGTACAAGATACTGACTTTTCTTAGTGTCTATGATTCGAACCTGTCCCGTGTCACCTGTTTTAGATTCCGATTCACAACTGCAGGTTTACTGTATCCCTTGGACCTTCACATTGACGATGAAACACAGAAATTGCACTGAAATTTAATACAAAAGGCACAATGCCGACTTAAGTACAAGAGGACTGAGTTTTCTTACTGTCTATATTCTGAGCCTTCACTGTGAGACCAGTTTTACATTCCGATATTTAACTTCAGGATTACTGTATCCCTTGGACCTTCACATTGACGTTGAAACACAATAATTGCATCGAAATTGAATATCGTAAGCCCAATGCCGACTTAAGTTCTAGAAGACTGTGTCATCTTACAGTCTTCGATTTGAGCTTTCCCTGTGAGACCAGTTTTAGATTCCGATGCTTCACTTCAGGTTTACTGTATCCCTTGGACCTTCACATTGACGATGAAACACAGAAATTGCTTCGGAATTAAATACAAAAGGCACAATGCCGACTTACGTACAACAGGACTGAGTCTTCTTACTGTCTGTGCTTTGAGAATTTCCTGTCGAAGCAGTTTAGATTAGGATGCTTCACTTCAGGTTTACTGTATCCCTTGGACCTTCACTTAGACGATGAAACACAACGATTGCATCGGAGTTAGATACAAAAGGCACAATGCAGACATAAAAACAAGAAGACTGACTTTTCTTAGTGTCTATGTTTTGAGCCTTTCCTGTGAGACCAGTTTTAGTTTCCGATGCTTCACTTCAGGTTTACTGTATCCCTTGGACCTTCACATTGACGATGAAACACAGTAATTGCATCGGAATTAAATACAAAAGGCACAATGCCGACTTAAGTACAAGAGGACTGAGACTTCTTACTGTCTATGTTTCGATCCTTTCCTGTGTCACCAGTTTTAGATTCCGATGCTTCACTTCAGGTTTACTATTTCCCTTGGACCTTCACATTGACGATGCAACACAGTAATTGCATCGGAATTAAACACAAAAGGCACAATGCCGACATAAGTACAAGAAGACTGACTTATTTTTAGTGTCTATGTTTCGAACCTATCCTGTGTCACCAGTCTTAGATTCCAATGCACAACTGCAGGTTTACTGTATCCCTTGGTCCCTCACTTTGACGATGAAACACAACAATTGCATCGGAATTAAATACAAAAGGCACAATGCCGCCATAAGTACAATAAGACTGACTCTTCTTATTGTCTATGATTTCAGCCTTCTCTGTGAGACCAGTTTTAGATTCCGATGCTTCACGTCAGGTTTACTGTATACCTTGGACCTTCACATTGACGATGAAGCACAGAATTTGCATAGGAATTAAATAAAAAGTACACAATGCCGACTTAAATACTAGAAGACGGTGTCTTCTTACTGTCTATGATTTGAGCCTTTCCTGTAAGACCAGTTTTAGATTCCGATGCTTCACGTCAGGTTTACTGTATCCCTTGGACCCACACTTTGACTATGAAACGCAGAAATTGCATCGGAATTAAATACATTAGGCACAATGCCGACCTCAGTACTAGAAGACTGTGTCCTCTTACTGTCCATGATTTGTGTCTTTCCTGTGAGACCCGTTTTAGATTTCGATGCTTCACTTGAGGTTTACTGTATCCCTTGGACCTTCACATTGACGATGCAACTCAGAAATAGCATCGCAAATAAATGCAAAAGGCACAATGCCGACTTAAGTACACGAAGACTGAGTCTTCTTACTGTCTATGCTTTGATCCTTTCCTGTGTCACCAGTTTTAGATTCCGAAGCTTCACTTCAGGTTTACTGTATCAGGACGACCTTTACATTAACGATGAAACACAGAAATTGCATCGGAATTAAATACAAAAGTCACAATGCCGACTTAAGTACCAGACACTGACTTTTCTTAGTGTCTATGTTTTTAGTTTATCCTGTGAGACCAGTTTTAGATTCTGATGCTTCACTTCAGGTTTACTGTATCCCTTGGACCTACACTTTGACGATGAAACGCAGAAATTGCATCGGAATTAAACACAAAAGGCACAATGCCGACTTAAGTACAAGAAGACTGACTTTTCTTAGTGTCTATGTTTCGAGCCTCTCCAGTGTCACCAGATTTAGATTCCGACGGACACCTGCAAGTTTACTGTATCGCTTGGAATTTCACATTGACGAAATTAAATACAAAAGGCACAATGCCGACTTAAGTTCAAGAAGACTGACTTTTCTTAGTGTCTATATTTTGAACTTTCACTGTGAGACCAGTTTTAGATTCCGATGCTTTACGTCAGGTTTACTGTATCCCTTGGACCTTCACATTGACGATGAAACACAGTAATTGCATCGGAATTAAATATAAAAGGCACAATGCCGACTTAAGTACAAGAGGACTGAGACTTCTTACTGTCTATGTTTCGAGCCTTTCCTGTGTCACCAGTTTTAGATTCCGATGCTTCACTTCAGGTTTACTGTTTCCCTTGGACCTTCACATTGACGATGCAACACAGTAATTGCATCGGAATTAAACACAAAAGGCACAATGCCGACATAAGTACAAGAAGACTGACTTATTTTTAGTGTCTATGTTTCGAACCTATCCTGTGTCACCAGTTTTAGATTCCGATTCACAACTGCAGGATTACTGTATCACTTGGACCTTCACATTTCATGATGAACACAGAAATTGAATCGGAATTAAATACAAAAGGCACAATGCCGACATAAGTACTAGAAGACTGTGTCTTCTTACTGTCTATGATTTGTGCCTTTCCTGTGAGACCAGTTTTAGATTCCTAATCTTCACTTCAGGTTTACTGTATCCCTTGGACCTTCACATTGACGATGCAACACAGTAATTGCATCGGAATTGAATTGAGAGGGCACAATGCTGACTTATGTACAAGAAGACTGAGTCTTCCTACCGTCTATATTTAGACCTTTCCTATGAGACCAGTTTTAAATTCCGATGCTTCACTTCAGGTTTACTGTATACCTCAGACCTTCACTTTACGAAGAAAGACAAAAATTGCATCGGAATTAAATACAAAAGGTACAATGCCGACTTATGTACAAGACGACTGACTTTTCCTTGTGTCTATGTTTCGAGCCTCTCCTGTGTCACCAGTCTTAGATTCCAATGCACAACTGCAGGTTTACTATATCCCTTGGTCCCTCACTTTGACGATGAAACATAGAGTTTGCATCGAAATTAAATACGAAAGACACAATGCTGACTGAAGTACAAGAAGACTGACTTTTCTTAGTGTCTATGTTTCGAGGCTCTCCTGTGTCAACAGTTTTAGATTCCGATGCACAACTGCAGGTTTACTGTATCCCTTGTAGCTTCACATTGAGGAAATTAAATACGAAAGGCTCAATGCCGATTTAAGTTCAAGAAGACTGACTGTTCTTAGTGTCTATGTTTTGGGGCTTTTCTTTGTCACCAGTTTTGGATTCCGATACACAACTGCTGGTTTACTGTATCCCTTGGACCTTCACATTGACGATGAAACACAATAATTGCATTGGAATTAAATACAAAAGGCACAATGCCGCCATAAGTACAAGAAGACTGACTTTTCATTGTGTATTTGTTTTGAACCTTCTCTGTAAGACAAGTTTTAGATTACGATGCTTTACGCCAGATTTACTGTATCTCTTGGTACTTCACATTGACGATGAAGCACAGTAATGGCATCGGAATTAAATACAAAAGGCACAATGCCGCCATAAGTACAAGACGACTGACTTCTCTTAGTGTCTATGTTTTGAACCTACTCTGTGAGACCAGTTTTAGATTCCGATGCTTCACGTCAGGTTTACTGTATCCCTTGGACGTTCACATTGACGATGAAACACAGAAATTGCTTCGAAATTAAATACAAAAGGCACAATGCCGACTTACGTACAGGAGGACTGAGTCTTCTTACTGTCTAGGTTTTGAACCTGTCCTTTGTCACCAGTTTTAGATTCCGATTCAGAACTGCAGGTATACTCTATCCCTCGGACATTCTCATTGACGATGAAACACAGAAATTGCATCGGAATTAAATACAAAAGGCACAATGCCGACTTAAGTACTAGATGACTGAGTCTTCTTACTGTATATGTTTTGAGCCTTCACTTTGAGACCAGTTTTACATTCCAATACTTCACTTCAGGTTTACTGTATCCCTTGGACCTTCACTTTGACGATGAAACACCAAAACTGCATCGGAATGAAATACTAAAATCACAATGCCGACTTAAGAACTGGAAGACTGTGTCTTCATACTGTCTATGATTTCAGCCTTCCCTGTGCGACCAGTTTTAGATTCCGATGCTTCACTTCAGGTTTACTGTATCCCTTGGACCTTCACATTGATGATTCAACACAGTAATTGTATAAGGATTAAATACAAAAGGCACACTGTCGACATATGTACAAGAAGACTGACTTTTCTTAGTGTCTATGGTTAAGCCTTTCCTGTGTCACCAGTTTTAGATTCCGATGCTCGACTGAACGTATAGTGTATCCCTTGGACCTTTACTTTGACGGTGAAACACAACAATTGCATCGGAATTAAATACAAAAGGCACAATGCCGACTTACGTACAGGAGGACTGAGTCTTCTTACTGTCTATGTTTGAGAATTTCCTGTGGAACCAGTTTTAGACTCCTATGCTTCACTTTAGGTTTACCGTATCCCTTAGCCCTTCACATTAACGATGAGACACAGAAATAGCAACGGGATTAAATTCAAAAGCCACAATGCCGACTTGAGTACAAGAAGACTGAATTTACATAGTGTCTATGATTTGAGCCTCCCCTGTGATACAAGTTTTTGATTCCTATGCTTCACTTCAGGTTTACTGTGTCCCTTGAACCTTCACTTATACGATGAAACACAACAATTGCATCCGAATTAAATTGAAAAGGCACAACGCCGACTTAAGTACAATTAGACTGAATTTTCTTAGTGTCAATGCTTTGAGCCTTTCCTGTGAGATCAATTTTAGTTTCCGATCCTTCACTTCAGGTTTACTGTATTCCTTGGACCTTCACATTGACGATGCTACACAGTAATTTCATCGGAATTAAATACAAAAGTCACAATGCCGACTTAAGTACAAGACACTGACTTTTCTTAGTGTCTATGTTTTGAGTTGATCCACTGAGGCCAGTTTTTGATTCCGACGTTTCACTTCAGGATTACTGTACCCCTTGGACGCAAACATTGACAATGAAACACAGAAATAGATCGGAATTAAAAACAAAACGCACAATGCCGACATAAGTACAAGAATACTGACTTTTCTTAGTGTCTATGTTTCGAACCTGTCCCGTGTCACCTGTATTAGATTCCGATGCTTCACTTCAGGTTTACTGTATCCCTTGGACCTACACTTTCACGATGAAACGCAGATACTCCATCGGAATTAAATACGTAATGCACAATGCTGATTTAAGTACTAGAAGACTGAGTCTTCTTACTGTCTATGTTTGAGCCTTACCCTTGACCAGTTTTAGATTCCGATGCTTCACTTCAGGTTTACTGTATCCCTTGGACCTTCACTGAGACGATGAAACACAACAATTGCATCGCAGTTAAATACAAAAGGCACAATGCCGACTTAAGTACAAGAAGACTGACTTTTCTTAGTGTCTATGTTTAAGCCTTTTCTGTGTCACCAATTTTAGATTCCGATGCACAACTGCTGGTTTACTGTATCCCTTGGACCTTCACATTGCCGATGAAACACAGTAAAAGTATCGGAATTATATACAAAACGCACAATGCCGACTTAAGTACAAGAAGACTGATTTTTCTTAGAGTCTATGTTTTGAGCCTTTCCTGTGAGACCAGTTATAGATTTCGATGCTTCACTTCAGGTTTACTGTATCCCTTGGACCTACAATTTGACGATGAAATGCAGAAATTGCATCAGAATTAAATACATAAGGCACAATGCCGACTTAAGTACAAGAGGACTGAGTCTTCTTACTGTCTATGTTCTGAGCCTTCACTGTGACACCAGTTTTACATTCCGATGCTTCACTTCAGGATTACTGTATCTCTTGGACCTTCACATTGACGTTGAAATACAAAAATTGCATCGGAATTAAATATCGAAGGCCCAATGCCGACTTAAGTTCTAGAAGACTGTGTCATCTTACTGGTACGATTTGAGCTTTCCCTGTGAGACCAGTTTTAGATTAAGATGCTTCACTTCAGGTTTACTGTATCCCTTGGACCTTCACATTGACGATGACTCAAACAAATTGCATCGGAATTAAATACAAACGGCACAATGCCGAATTAGGTTCTAGAAGACTGTGTCTTCTCACTGTCTATGATTTGAGCCTTCCCTGTGAAACCAGTTTTAGTTTCTGATTCTTCACTTCTGGTTTGCTGTATCCCTTGGGCCTTCACACTGACGATGTAACACAGTAATTGCATCGGAATTAAATACAAAAGGCACAATGCCGACTTAAGTACAAGATGACTGACTTTTCCTAGTGTCTATGTTTCGAACCTGTCCTGTGTCACCATTTTTACATTCCGATTCACAACTGCAGGTATACTCTATCCCTCGGACATTCTCATTGACGATGAACACAGAAATTGCATCGGAATTAAATACAAAAGGCACAATGCCGAGTTAAGTACAAGATGACTGAGTCTTCTTACTGTAGATGCTTTGAGCCTTCACTTTGAGACCAGTTTTACATTCCAATACTTCACTTCAGGTTTACTGTATCCCTTGGACCTTCACTTTGACGATGAAACACCAAAACTGCATCGGAATTAAATACAAAAGGCACAATGCCGACTTAAGTACTGGAAGACTGTGTCTTCATACTGTCTATGATTTGAGCCTTCCCTGTGCGACCAGTTTTAAATTCCGATGCTTCACTTCAGGACTACTGTATCCCTAGGACCTTCACATTGATGATTCAACACTGTAATTGTATAAGGATTAAATACAAAAGGCACACTGCCGCCATATGTACAAGAAGACTGACTTTTCTTAGTGTCTATGGTTAAGCCTTTCCTGTGTCACCAGTTTTAGATTACGATGCTCGACTGAACGTATAGTGTATCCCTTGGACCTCTACATTGGCGGTGAAACACAATAATTGCATCGGAATTAAATTCAAAAGGCACACTGCCGCCATAAGTACAAGATGACTGACTCCTCTTAGTGTCTATGTTTTGAACCTACTCTGTGAGACCAGTTTTAGATTCCGATGCTTCACGTCAGGTTTACTGTATCCCTTGGACGTTCACATTGACGACGAAACACAGAAATTGCTTCGGAATTAAATACAAAAGGCACAATGCCGACTTACGTACAGGAGGACTGAGTCTTCTTACTGTCTATGTTTTGAACCTGTCCTTTGTCACCAGTTTTGGATTCCGATTCAGAACTGCAGGTATACTCTATCCCTCGGACATTCTCATTGACGATGAAACACAGAAATTGCATCGGAATTAAATACAAAAGGCACAATGCCGACTTAAGTACAAGATGACTGAGCCTTCTTACTGTGTATGTTTTGAGCCTTCACTTTGAGACCAGTTTTACATTCCAATACTTCACTTCAGGTTTACTGTATCCCTTGGACCTTAACTTTGACGATGAAACACCAAAACTGCATCGGAATTAAATACAAAAGGCACAATGCCGACTTAAGTACTGGAAGACTGTGTCTTCATACTGTCTATGATTTGAGCCTTCCCTGTGCGACCAGTTTTAGATTCCGATGCTTCACTTCAGGTTTACTGTATCCCTTGGACCTTCACATTGATGATTCAACACAGTAATTGTATAGGGATTAAATACAAAAGGCACACTGCCGACATATGTACAAGAAGACTGACTTTTCTTAGTGTCTGTGGTTAAGCCTTTCCTGTGTCACCAGTTTTAGATTCCGATGCTCGACTGAACGTATAGTGTATCCCTTGGACCTTTACATTGACGGTGAAACACAATAATTGCATCGGAATTAAATACAAAAGGCACAATGCCGCCATAAGTACAAGATGACTGACTACTCTTAGTGTCTATGTTTTGAACCTACTCTGTGAGACCAGTTTTAGATTCCGATGCTTCACGGCAGGTTTACTGTATCCCTTGGACGTTCACATTGACGATGAAACACAGAAATTGCTTCGGAATCAAATACAAAAGGCACAATGCCGACTTACGTACCGGAGGACTGAGTCTTCTTACTGTCTATGTTTGAGAATTTCCTGTGGAACCAGTTTTAGATTCCTATGCTTCACTTTGGGTTTACTGTATCCCTTAGCCCTTCACATTAACGATGAGACACAGAAATAGCAACGGGATTAAATTCAAAAGGCACAATGCCGACTTGAGTACAAGAAGACTGAATTTACATAGTGTCTATGATTTGAGCCTCCCCTGTGATACAAGTTTTGGATTCCTATGCTTCACTTCAGGTTTACTGTGTCCCTTGTACCTTCACTTATACGATGAAACAACAATTGCATCCGAATTAAATAGAAAAGGCACAACGCCGACTTAAGTACAATTAGACTGAATTTTCTTAGTGTCGATGCTTTGAGCCTTTCCTGTGAGATCAATTTTAGTTTCCGATCCTTCACTTCAGGTTTACTGTATTCCTTGGACCTTCACATTGACGATGCTACACAGTAATTTCATCGGAATTAAATACAAAAGTCACAATGCCGACTTAAGTACAAGACACTGACTTTTCTTAGTGTCTATGTTTTGAGTTGATCCAGTGAGGCCAGTTTTTGATTCCGATGTTTCACCTCAGGATTACTGTACCCCTTGGACGCTCACATTGACAATGAAACACAGAAATAGATCGAAATTAAAAACAAAAGGCACAATGCCGACTTAAGTACAAGAAGACTGACATTTCTTAGTGTCTACGTTTAAGCCTTTTCTGCGTCACCAGTTTTAGATTCCGATGCACAACTGCTGGTTTACTGTATCCCATGGACCTTCACATTGCCGATGAAACACAGTAATTGTATCGGAATTAGGTACAAAACGCACAATGCCGACTTAAGTACAAGAATACTGACTTTTCTTAGTGTCTATGTTTCGAACCTGTCCCGTGTTACCTGTATTAGATTCCGATGCTTCACTTCAGGTTTACTGTATCCCTTGGACCTACACTTTCACGATGAAACGCAGATACTCCATCGGAATTAAATACGTAATGCACAATGCTGATTTAAGTACTAGAAGACTGAGTCTTCTTACTGTCTATGTTTGAGCCTTACCCTTGACCAGTTTTAGATTCCGATGCTTCACTTCAGGTTTACTGTATCCCTTGGACCTTCACTGAGACGATGAAACACAACAATTGCATCGCAGTTAAATACGAAAGGCACAATGCCGACTTAAGTACAAGAAGACTGACTTTTCTTAGTGTCTATGTTTAAGCCTTCTCTGTGTCACCAGTTTTAGATTCCGATGCACAACTGCTGGTTTACTGTATCCCTTGGACCTTCACATTGCCGATGAAACACAGTAAAAGTATCGGAATTATATACAAAACGCACAATGCCGACTTAAGTACAAGAGGACTGAGTCTTCTTACTGTCTATGTTCTGAGCCTTCACTGTGACACCAGTTTTACATTCCGATGCTTCACTTCAGGATTACTGTATCTCTTGGACCTTCACATTGACGTTGAAATACAAAAATTGCATCGGAATTAAATATCGAGGGCCCAATGCCGACTTAAGTTCTAGAAGACTGTGTCATCCTACTGTCTACGATTTGAGCTTTCCCTGTGAGACCAGTTTTAGATTAAGATGCTTCACTTCCGGTTTACTGTATCCCTTGGACCTTCACTTTGACGATGAAACAAAGAAATTGCATCGGAATTAAATACAAACGGCACAATGCCGAATTAAGTTCTAGATGACTGTGTCTTCTTACTGTCTATGATTTGAGCCTTCCCTGTGAAACCAGTTTTAGTTTCTGATTCTTCACTTCTGGTTTGCTGTATCCCTTGGGCCTTCACAGTGACGATGTAACACAGTAATTGCATCGGGATTAAATACAAAAGGCACAATGCCGACTTAAGTACAAGATGACTGACTTTTCTTAGTGTCTATGTTTCGAACCTGTCCTGTGTCACCATTTTTAGATTCCGGTTCACAACTGCTGGCTTACTGTATCCCTTGGACCTTCACATTGACGATGAAACACAGAAATTGCATCGGAATTAAATACAAAAGGAACAATGCCAACATAAATACTAGAAGACTGTGTCATCTTACTGTCTATGATTTGTGCCATTCCTGTGAGACCAGTTTTAGATTCCGATTCTTCACTGCAGGTTTACTGTATCCCTTGGACCTTCACATTGACGATGAAACACAATAATATCATTGGAATTAAATACAAAAGGCAAAATGCCGCCATAAGTACAAGAAGACTGACTTTTCTTTGTGTATATGATTTGAACCTTCTCTGTAAGACAAGTTTTAGATTACGATGCTTCACGCCAGATTTACTGTATCCCTTGGAACTTCACATTGACGATGAAGCACAGTAATTGCATCGGAATTAAATACAAAAGGCACAATGCCGACTTGAGTACAAGAAGACTGACTTTTCTTAGTGTCTATGTTTTGAACCTGTCCTTTGTCACCAGTTTCAGATTCCGATTCAGAACTGCAGGTATACTCTATCCCTCGGACATTCTCATTGACGATGAAACACAGAAATTGCATCGGAATTAAATACAAAAGGCACAATGCCGACTTAAGTACAAGATGACTGAGTCTTCTTACTGTATATGTTTTGAGCCTTCACTTTGAGACCAGTTTTACATTCCAATACTTCACTTCAGGTTTTCTGTATCCCTTGGAACTTCACTTTGACGATGAAACACCAAAACTGCATCGGAATTAAATACAAAAGGCACAATGCCGACTTAAGTACTGGAAGACTGTGTCTTCATACTGTCTATGATTTGAGCCTTCCCTGTGCGACCAGTTTTAGATTCCGATGCTTCACTTCAGGATTACTGTATCCCTTGGACCTTCACATTGATGATTCAACACTGTAATTGTATATGGATTAAATACGAAAGGCACACTGTCGACATATGTACAAGAAGATTGACTTTTCTTAGTGTCTATGGTTAAGCCTTTCCTGGGTCACCAGTTTTAGATTCCGATGCTCGACTGAACGTATAGTGTATCCCTTGGACCTCTACATTGACGGTGAAACACAATAATTGCATCGGAATTAAATACAAAAGGCACAATGCCGCCATAAGTACAAGATGATTGACTTCTCTTAGTGTCTATGTTTTGAACCTACTCTGTGGGACCAGTTTTAGATTCCGATGCTTCACGTCAGGTTTACTGTATCCCTTGGACGTTCACATTGACGATGAAACACAGAAATTGCTTCGGAATCAAATACAAAAGGCACAATGCCGACTTACGTACGGGAGGACTGAGTCTTCTTACTGTCTATGTTTTGAACCTGTCCTTTGTCACCAGTTTTGGATTCCGATTCAGAACTGCAGGTATACTCTATCCCTCGGACATTCTCATTGACGATGAAACACAGAAATTGCATCGGAATTAAATACAAAAGGCACAATGCCGACTTAAGTACAAGATGACTGAGTCTTCTTACTGTATATGTTTTGAGCCTTCACTTTGAGACCAGTTTTACATTCCAATACTTCACTTCAGGTTTACTGTATCCCTTGGACCTTAACTTTGACGATGAAACACCAAAACTGCATCGGAATTAAATACAAAAGGCACAATGCCGACTTAAGTACTGGACGACTGTGTCTTCATACTGTCTATGATTTGAGCCTTCCCTGTGCGACCAGTTTTAGATTCCGATGCTTCACTTCAGGTTTACTGTATCCCTTGGACCTTCACATTGATGATTCACTACAGTAATTGTATAAGGATTAAATACAAAAGGCACACTGCCGACATATGTACAAGAAGACTGACTTTTCTTAGTGTCTATGGTTAAGCCTTTCCTGTGTCACCAGTTTTAGATTCCGATGCTCGACTGAACGTATAGTGTATCCCTTGGACCTTTACATTGACGGTGAAACACAATAATTGCATCGGAATTAAATACAAAAGGCACAATGCCGCCATAAGTACAAGATGACTGACTTCTCTTAGTGTCTATGTTTTGAACCTACTCTGTGAGACCAGTTTTAGATTCCAATGCTTCGCGTCAGGTTTACTGTATCCCTTGGACGTTCACATTGACGATGAAATACAGAAATTGCTTCGGAATTAAATACAAAAGGCACAATGCCGACTTACGTACAGGAGGACTGAGTCTTCTTACTGTCTATGTTTTGAACCTGTCCTTTGTCACCAGTTTTGGATTCCGATTCAGAACTGCAGGTATACTCTATCCCTCGGACATTCTCATTGACGATGAAACACAGAAATTGCATCGGAATTAAATACAAAAGGCACAATGCCGACTTAAGTACAAGATGACTGAGTCTTCTTACTGTATATGATTTGAGCCTTCACTTTGAGACCAGTTTTACATTCCAATACTTCACTTCAGGTTTACTGTATCCCTTGGACCTTAACTTTGACGATGAAACACCAAAACTGCAACGGAATTAAATACAAAAGGCACAATGCCGACTTAAGTACTGGAAGACTGTGTCTTCATACTGTCTATGATTTGAGCCTTCCCTGTGCGACCAGTTTTAGATTCCGATGCTTCACTTCAGGTTTACTGTATCCCTTGGACCTTCACATTGATGATTCAACACAGTAATTGTATAAGGATTAAATACAAAAGGCGCACTGCCGACATATGTACAAGAAGACTGACTTTTCTTAGTGTCTATGGTTAAGCCTTTCCTGTGTCACCAGTTTTAGATTCCGATGCTCGACTGAACGTATAGTGTATCCCTTGGACCTTTACTTTGACGGTGAAACACAATAAATGCATCGGAGTTAAATACAAAAGGCACAATGCCGCCATAAGTACAAGATGACTGACTTCTCTTAGTGTCTATGTTTTGAACCTACTCTGTGAGACCAGTTTTAGATTCGGATGCTTCACGTCAGGTTTACTGTATCCCTTGGACGTTCAAATTGACGATGAAACACAGAAATTGCTTCGGAATTAAATACAAAAGGCACAATGCCGACTTACGTACAGGAGGACTGAGTCTTCTTACTGTCAATGTTTGAGAATTTCCTGTGGAACCAGTTTTAGATTCCAATGCTTCACTTTAGGTTTACTGTATCCCTTAGCCCTTCACATTAACGATGAGACACAGAAATAGCAACGGGATTAAATTCAAAAGCCACAATGCCGACTTGAGTACAAGAAGACTGAATTTACATAGTGTCTATGATTTGAGCCTCCCCTGTGATACAAGTTTTGGATTCCTATGCTTCACTTCAGGTTTACTGTGTCCCTTGGACCTTCACTTATACGATGAAACACAACAATTGCATCGGAATTAAATAGAAAAGGCACAATGCCGACTTAACTACTATTAGACTGGATTTTCTTAGTGTCGATGCTTTGAGCCTTTCCTGTGAGATCAATTTTAGTTTCCGATCCTTCACTTCAGGTTTACTGTATTCCTTGGACCTTCACATTGACGATGCTACACAGTAATTTCATCGGAATTAAATACAAAAGTCACAATGCCGACTTAAGTACAAGACACTGACTTTTCTTAGTGTCTATGTTTTGAGTTGATCCAGTGAGACCAGTTTTTGATTCCGATGTTTCACTTCAGGATTACTGTACCCCTTGGACGCTCACATTGACGATGAAACACAGAAATAGATCGGAATTAAAAACAAAAGGCACAATGCCGACTTAAGTACAAGAAGACTGACATTTCTTAGTGTCTATGTTTAAGCCTTTTCTGCGTCACCAGTTTTAGATTCCGATGCACAACTGCTGGTTTACTGTATCCCTTGGACCTTCACATTGCCGATGAAACACAGTAATTGTATCGGATTTAGGTACAAAAACGCACAATGACGACTTAAGTACAAGAATACTGACTTTTCTTAGTGTCTATGTTTCGAACCTGTCCCGTGTCACCTGTATTAGATTCCGATGCTTCACTTCAGGTTTCTGTATCCCTTGGACCTACACTTTCACGATGAAACGCAGATACTCCATCGGAATTAAATACGTAATGCACAATGCTGATTTAAGTACTAGAAGACTGAGTCTTCTTACTGTCTATGCTTTGAGCCTTACCCTTGACCAGTTTTAGATTCCGATGCTTCACTTCAGGTTTACTGTATCTCTTGGACCCTCACTGAGACGATGAAACACAACAATTGCATCGCAGTTAAATACAAAAGGCACAATGCCGACTTAAGTACAAGAAGACTGACTTTTCTTAGTGTCTATGTTTAAGCCTTTTCTGTGTCACCAGTTTTAGATTCCGATGCACAACTGCTGGTTTCCTGTATCCCTTGGACCTTCACATTGCCGATCAAACACAGTAAAAGTATCGGAATTATATACAAAACGCACAATGCCGACTTAAGTACAAGAAGACTGATTTTTCTTAGAGTCTATGTTTTGAGCCTTTCCTGTGAGACCAGTTATAGATTTCGATGTTTCACTTCAGGTTTACTGTATCCCTTGGACCTACAATTTGACGATGAAATGCAGAAATTGCATCGGAATTAAATACATAAGGCACAATGCCGACTTAAGTACTAGAAGACTGAGTCTTCTTACTGTCTATGCTTTGAGCCTTCCCTGTGAGACCAGATTTAGATTCCGATGCTTCACTTCATGTTTGCTGTATCCCTTTTACCTTCACATTGACGAAGTAACACAGTAATTGCATCTGAACGAAATACAAAAGGCAGAATACCGACTTTAGTACAAGAATACCGACTTTTCTTAGTGTCTATGTTTCGAACCTGTCCCGTGTCACCTGTATTAGATTCCGATTCACATCTGCAGGTTTACTGTATCCCTTGGACCTTCACATTGACGATGAAACACAGAAATTGCATTGTAATTAAATACAAAAGGCACAATGCCGACTTAAGTACAAGAGGACTGAGTCTTCTTACTGTCTATGTTCTGAGCCTTCACTGTGACACCAGTTTTACATTCCGATGCTTCACTTCAGGATTACTGTATCTCTTGGACCTTCACATTGACGTTGAAATACAAAAATTGCATCGGAATTAAATATCGAAGGCCCAATGCCGACTTAAGTTCTAGAAGACTGTGTCATCTTACTGTCAACGATTTGAGCTTTCCCTGTGAGACCAGTTTTAGATTAAGATGCTTCACTTCAGGTTTACTGTATCCCTTGGACCTTCACATTGACGATGAAACAAAGAAATTGCATCGGAATTAAATACAAACGGCACAATGCCGAATTAAGTTCTAGAAGACTGTGTCTTCTTACTGTCTATGATTTGAGCCTTCCCTGTGAAACCAGTTTTAGTTTCTGATTCTTCACTTCTGGTTTGCTGTATCCCTTGGGCCTTCACACTGACGATGTAACACAGTAATTGCATCGGAATTAAATACAAAAGGCACAATGCCGACTTAAGTACAAGATGACTGACTTTTCTTAGTGTCTATGTTTCGAACCTGTCCTGTGTCACCATTTTTAGATTCCGAATCACAACTGCTGGCTTACTGTATCCCTTGGACCTTCACATTGACGATGAAACACAGAAATTGCATCGGAATTAAATACAAAAGGAACAATGCTAACATAAGTACTAGAAGACTGTGTCATCTTACTGTCTATGATTTGTGCCATTCCTGTGAGACCAGTTTCAGATTCCGATTCTTCACTGCAGGTTTACTGTATCCCTTGGACCTTCACATTGACGATGAAACACAATAATATCATTGGAATTAAATACAAAAGGCACAATGCCGCCATAAGTACAAGAAGACTGACTTTTCTTTGTGTATATGATTTGAACCTTCTCTGTAAGACAAGTTTTAGATTACGATGCTTCACGCCAGATTTACTGTATCCCATGGAACTTCACATTGACGATGAAGCACAGTTATTGCATCGGAATTAAATACAAAAGGCACAATGCCGACTTGAGTACAAGAAGACTGACTTTTCTTAGTGTCTATGTTTTGAACCTGTCCTTTGTCACCAGTTTTAGATTCCGATTCAGAACTGCAGGTATACTCTATCCCTCGGACATTCTCATTGACGATGAAACACAGAAATTGCATCGGAATTAAATACAAAAGGCACAATGCCGACTTAAGTACAAGATGACTGAGTCTTCTTACTGTATATGTTTTGAGCCTTCACTTTGAGACCAGTTTTACATTCCAATACTTCACTTCAGGTTTACTGTATCCCTTGGAACTTCACTTTGACGATGAAACACCAAAACTGCATCCGAATTAAATACAAAAGGCACAATGCCACTTAAGTGCTGGAAGACTGTGTCTTCATACTGTCTATGATTTGAGCCATCCCTGTGCGACCAGTTTTAGGTTCCGATGCTTCACTTCAGGATTACTCTATCCCTTGGACCTTCACATTGATGATTGAACACTGTAATTGTATATGGATTAAATACAAAAGGCACACTGTCGACATATGTACAAGAAGACTGACTTTTCTTAGTGTCTATGGTTAAGCCTTTCCTGTGTCACCAGTTTTAGATTCCGATGCTCCACTGAACGTATAGTGTATCCCTTGGACCTCTACATTGACGGTGAAACACAATAATTGCATCGGAATTAAATACAAAAGGCACAATGCCGCCATAAGTACAAGATGACTGACTTCTCTTAGTGTCTATGTTTTGAACCTACTCTGTGAGACCAGTTTTAGATTCCGATGCTTCACGTCAGGTTTACTGTATCCCTAGGACGTTCACATTGACGATGAAACACAGAAATTGCTTCGGAATTAAATACAAAAGGCACAATGCCGACTTACGTACAGGAGGACTGAGTCTTCTTACTGTCTATGTTTTGAACCTGTCCTTTGTCACCAGTTTTGGATTCCGATTCAGAACTGCAGGTATACTCTATCCCTCGGACATTCTCATTGACGATGAAACACAGAAATTGCATCGGAATTAAATACATAAGGCACAATGCCGACTTAAGTACAAGATGACTGAGTCTTCTTACTGTATATGTTTTGAGCCTTCACTTTGAGACCAGTTTTACATTCCAATACTTCACTTCAGGTTTACTGTATCCCTTGGACCTTAACTTTGACGATGAAACACCAAAACTGCATCGGAATTAATTACAAAAGGCACAATGCCGACTTAAGTACTGGAAGACTGTGTCTTCATACTGTCTATGATTTGAGCCTTCCCTGTGCGACCAGTTTTAGATTCCGATGCTTCACTTCAGGTTTACTGTATCCCTTGGACCTTCACATTGATGATTCAACACAGTAATTGTATAAGGATTAAATACAAAAGGCACACTGCCGACATATGTACAAGAAGACTGACTTTTCTTAGTGTCTATGGTTAAGCCTTTCCTGTGTCACCAGTTTTAGATTCCGATGCTCGACTGAACGTATAGTGTATCCCTTGGACCTTTACATTGACGGTGAAACACAATAATTGCATCGGAATTAAATACAAAAGGCACAATGCCGCCATAAGTACAAGATGACTGACTTCTCTTAGTGTCTATGTTTTGAACCTACTCTGTGAGACCAGTTTTAGATTCCGATGCTTCACGTCAGGTTTACTGTATCCCTTGGACGTTCACATTGACGATGAAACACAGAAATTGCTTCGGAATTAAATACAAAAGGCACAATGCCGACTTACGTACAGGAGGACTGAGTCTTCTTACTGTCTATGTTTGAGAATTTCCTGTGGAACCAGTTTTAGATTCCAATGCTTCACTTTAGGTTTACTTTATCCCTTAGCCCCTTACATTAACGATGAGACACAGAAATAGCAACGGGATTAAATTCAAAAGGCACAATGCCGACTTGAGTACAAGAAGACTGAATTTACATAGTGTCTATGATTTGAGCCTCCCCTGTGATACAAGTTTTGGATTCCTATGCTTCACTTCAGGTTTACTGTGTCCCTTGGACCTTCACTTATACGATGAAACACAACAATTGCATCGGAATTAAATAGAAAAGGCACAATGCCGACTTAACTACTATTAGACTGGATTTTCTTAGTGTCGATGCTTTGAGCCTTTCCTGTGAGATCAATTTTAGTTTCCGATCCTTCACTTCAGGTTTACTGTATTCCTTGGACCTTCACATTGACGATGCTACACAGTAATTTCATCGGAATTAAATACAAAAGTCACAATGCCGACTTAAGTACAAGACACTGACTTTTCTTAGTGTCTATGTTTTGAGTTGATCCAGTGAGACCAGTTTTTGATTCCGATGTTTCACTTCAGGATTATTGTACCTTTTGGACGCTCACATTGACGATGAAACACAGAAATAGATCGGAATTAAAAACAAAAGGCACAATGCCGACTTAAGTACAAGAAGACTGACATTTCTTAGTGTCTATGTTTAAGCCTTTTCTGCGTCACCAGTTTTAGATTGCGATGCACAACTGCTGGTTTACTGTATCCCTTGGACCTTCACATTGCCGATGAAACACAGTAATTGTATCGGAATTAGGTACAAACACGCACAATGACGACTTAAGTACAAGAATACTGACTTTTCTTAGTGTCTATGTTTCGAACCTGTCCCGTGTCACCTGTATTAGATTCCGATGCTTCACTTCAGGTTTCTGTATCCCTTGGACCTACACTTTCACGATGAAACGCAGATACTCCATCGGAATTAAATACGTAATGCACAATGCTGATTTAAGTACTAGAAGACTGAGTCTTCTTACTGTCTATGCTTTGAGCCTTACCCTTGACCAGTTTTAAATTCCGATGCTTCACTTCAGGTTTACTGTATCTCTTGGACCCTCACTGAGACGATGAAACACAACAATTGCATCGCAGTTAAATACAAAAGGCACAATGCCGACTTAAGTACAAGAAGACTGACTTTTCTTAGTGTCTATGTTTTAGCCTTTTCTGTGTCACCAGTTTTAGATTCCGATGCACAACTGCTGGTTTCCTGTATCCCTTGGACCTTCACATTGCCGATGAAACACAGTAAAAGTATCGGAATTATATACAAAACGCACAATGCCGACTTAAGTACAAGAAGACTGATTTTTCTTAGAGTCTATGTTTTGAGCCTTTCCTGTGAGACCAGTTATAGATTTCGATGTTTCACTTCACGCTTACTGTATCCCTTGGACCTACAATTTGACGATGAAATGCAGAAATTGCATCGGAATTAAATACATAAGGCACAATGCCGACTTAAGTACTAGAAGACTGAGTCTTCTTACTGTCTATGCTTTGAGCCTTCCCTGTGAGACCAGTTTTAGATTCCGATGCTTCACTTCATGTTTGCTGTATCCCTTTTACCTTCACATTGACGATGTAACGCAGTAATTGCATCTGAATTAAATACAAAAGGCTGAATACCGACTTAAGTACAAGAATACTGACTTTTCTTAGTGTCTATGTTTCGAACCTGTCCCGTGTCACCTGTATTAGATTCCGATTCACATCTGCAGGTTTACTGTATCCCTTGGACCTTCACATTGACGATGAAACACAGAAATTGCATTGTAATTAAATACAAAAGGCACAATGCCGACTTAAGTACAAGAGGACTGAGTCTTCTTACTGTCTATGTTCTGAGCCTTCACTGTGACACCAGTTTTACATTCCGATGCTTCACTTCAGGGATACTGTATCTCTTGGACCTTCACATTGACGTTGAAACACAAAAATTGCATCGGAATTAAATATCGAGGGCCCAATGCCGACTTAAGTTCTAGAAGACTGTGTCATCTTACTGTCTACGATTTGAGCTTTCCCTGTGAGACCAGTTTTAGATTAAGATGCTTCACTTCAGGTTTACTGTATCCCTTGGACCTTCACATTGATGATGCAACACAGTAATTGCATAGGAATTAAATACAAAAGGCACAATGCCGATTTAAGCACAAGAAGATTGACTTTTCTTAGTGTCTATGTTGAAGCCATTCCTGTGTCGCCACTTTTAGAATCCTATGCAAGACTGCAGGTATACTGTATCCCTTGGACCTTCACAATGACGATGAAACACAAAAAATGCATAGGAATTAAATACAAAAGGCACAATGCCGACTTAAGTACAAGAAGACTGAGTTTTCTTACCAGCCATGCATTGAGCCTTTACTGTGTCACCAGTTTTAGATTCCTATGCTTCACTTCAAGTTTACTGTATCACTTGGACCTTCACATTGACGATGCAACTCTGAAATTGGATCGGAATTGAATACAAAGGCACAATGCCGACTTAAGTACAAGAAGACTGACTTTTCTTAGTGTCTATGTTTCGAGCCTCTCCAGTGACACCAGATTTAGATTCCGACGCACACCTGCAGGTTTACTGTATCACTTGGACCTTCACATTGACGAAATTAAATACAAAAGTCACAATGCCGACTTAAGTTCAGGAAGAATGACTTTTCTTAGTGTCTATGTTTTGAACCTTCACTGTGAGACCAGTTTTAGATTCCGATGCTTTACGTCAGGTTTACTGTAGTCCTTGGACGTTCACATTGACGATGAAACACAGAAATTGCATCCGCATTAAATACAAAAGGCACAATGCCGACTTACGTACAACAGGACTGAGTCTTCTTACTGTCTGTGCTTTGAGAATTTCCTGTCGAAGCAGTTTTAGATTCCGATGCTTCACTTTAGGTATACTGTATCCCTTGGACCTTCACTTAGACGATGTAACACGACGATTGCATCGGAGTTAGATACAAAAGGCACAATGCAGACTTAAAAACAAGAAGACTGACTTTTCTTAGTGTCTATGTTTTGAGCCTTTCCTGTGAGACCTGTTTTATTTTCCGATGCTTCACTTCAGGTTTACTGTATCCCTTGGACCTTCACATTGACGATGAAACACAGTAATTGCATCGGAATTAAATAAAAAATTCACAATGCCGACTTAACTACCAGACACTGACTTTTCTTAATGTCTTTGTTTTGAGTTTATCCTGTGAGACCAGTTTTAGATTCCGATGCTTCACTTCAGGTATACTGTATCCCATGGACCTACACTTTGACGATGAAACGCAGAAATTGCATCGGAATTAAATACATAAGGCACAATGCCGACTTAAGTACTGGGAGACTGAGTGTTCTTGCTGTCTATGCTTTGAGCCATTCCTGTGAAACCAGTTTTTGATTCCGATGCTTCACTTCAGGTTTACCGTCTCCCTTGGACCTTCATTTAGACGATGAAACACAACAACTGCATCGGAGTTGAATACAAAAGGCACAATGCCGACTTCAGTACAAGAAGACTGACTTTCCTCAGTGTCCATATTTTGAGCCTTTCCTGTAAGACCAGTTTTAGATTCCGATGCTTCACTTCAGGTTTACTGTATCCCTTGTACCTTCACATTGACGATGAAACAAAGAAATTGCATCGGAATTAAATACAAAAGGCACAATGCCAATTTAAGTTCTAGAAGACTGTGTCTTCTTGCTGTCTATGATTTGAGCCTTCCCTGTGAAACCAGTTTTAGATTCTGATTCTTCACTTCTGGTTTGCTGTATCCCTTTGGCCTTCACACTGACGATGTAACACAGTAATTGCATCGGAATTAAATACAAAAGGCACAATGCCGACTTAAGTACAAGATGACTGACTTTTCTTAGTGTCCATGTTTCGAACCTGTCCTGTGTCACCATTTTTAGATTCCGATTCACAACTGCTGGCTTACTGTATCCCTTGGACCTTCACATTGACGATGAAACACAGAAATTGCATCGGAATTAAATACAAAAGGAACAATGCCAACATAAGTACTAGAAGACTGTGTCATCTTACTGTCTGTGATTTGTGCCATTCCTGTGAGACCAGTTTTAGATTCCGATTCTTCACTGCAGGTTTACTGTATCCCTTGGACCTTCACATTGTCGATGCAACACAGTAATTGCATCGGAATTAAATACAAAAGGCACAATGCCGACTTAAGTACGAGAAGACTGACTTTTCTTAGTGTCTGGGCTTTGAGCCTTTCCTGTGAGACGAGTTTTGGTTTCCGATGCTTCACTTCAGGCTTACTGTATCCCTTGGACCTTCACTTTACCGATGAAATGCAGAAATTCCATCCGAATTAAATACAAAATGCACAAAGCCGACTTGTTTACTACAAGACTGAGTCTTCTTACTGTCTGTGCTTTGAGCCTTTCCTGTGAAACCTGTTTGAGTATCCGATGCTTAACTTCAGGTATACTGTACACCTTAGACCTTCACTTCTACGATGAAACACAACAATTGCATCGGAATTAAATACAAAATGCACTATGCCGACTTAAGTACTAGAAGACTGTGTCTTCTTACTGCCTATGATTTGAGCCTTCCCTGTGAGACCGGTTTTAGATTCCGGTGCTTCACTTCAGGTTTACTGTATCCCTAGGACCTTCACATTGACGATGCAACACAGTAATGGCATCGGAATTAAATACAAAAGGTGTTGTGTCTAGACAAGGCAGCCTAGACACAATGAGAGGAAGCCGAAAGGCACGCGCTAAGCTAAACCCGGAAGGCGTGACGTTTGAAACAGGATACGTAATGAATGCTATAAAGAGAAGTACGTAGCGGTGACACCACATTCCTCCCCCGCAAATCGTGTTATAAGGCTTCCGCCCGCCGTGGGGAGGACCCCATGTTGACGTATGCGATGCGGTGGGGAGCCTAACAACAGGCGAGGCTGTGCCACCCGCACCCGGCCATTCGGTCCGAGGGGAGCTAGGAAACGCCTGAAAACCTAGTCCAGGGTGCACGTCAACATGCGGTGTATGCGCCCGTAAAGAGACAGGAGGGGCCGAAGGGTCGCCCTCCATTGCGTCGGGGTATCCTACACGCAAAGACGTCATGTGGTCCGGAGCGGGCAAGTGTTCCAAGGCTTAGGACAGCTGGTCACGGGAAGCGATCGGTGGCGCGTGACCCAGGGAGGCGTTTGGCGGCTGCAGCGAGGCGTCCACGGCGGGCGGCGCCGGCGGGAGAACAGGCGGTGGCGGCGGAGGCGGCGGCGGCGCTTCGCCATGGGGCTAAATGGAAGGAATCGTTGGTAACACCTGGGGATGAGGCGAGCCAGTAGATGGGTCCCCAGGGCGCTGACCGGACGGCACCGTCGCTTAAAGCAGACGGGGAGCGGCAGAACCCGTGCGACGACAGAGGCGCAGCTGTTTGAGATGCCGACGCACCTCACCAGGGGCCCCCAAAACCAAATACATTACGCGGCCGAGGCAGCGAAGAATGCGCCCTGCGAGCCAACGCCGTGAACCTCGATAGGTGCGATAGAATACAACGTCGCCTGGAGCAAAAGCAGAAGTCTGCCGCTGCACAGGAACCTGATGCGGCGAGTGCAGCAAAGACATCAAGGTTCGATGAGGACGACCGTGGAGCAAAACAGCTGGCGAGAGACCATCGCGGGGCTGAGAGCGATACGATGCCAAAGAGCAACAATGCGTCCTCCAGAGAATGCGACTCTTTGAACTTCAACATCTGTGACTTTAAAGTCCGGACCAATCGTTCAGCGGCACCGTTTGACTGAGGCGAAAACGGCGCGGATGTTAGATGTTGAATACCATTGGCCTTGCAGAATGACTGAAATTCTGCGGACATGAATTGTGGGCCATTGTCGGAAACAATAGTCTGCGGAAGACCTTCAATGCAAAAGATAGCAGACAACGCTTGGATGGAGGCAGATGACGTCGTGGAAGACATCCGGACAACAAAAGGAAAATTACTGAAGGCATCTACCATAACCAACCATTTAGCATTCCAGAATGGACCATCAAAATCGATGTGCAAGCGTTGCCAAGGGGAAGTGGCTTTTGGCCATGCAAAGACTTTCCGCGGCGGTGCTAATTTTTGTTCGGCACACGCCATGCAAGAAGAACACATGCTCGTAATCGCAGCATCGATTCCGAACCAAGTACAGTGCTGACGAGCAAGTTGTTTCGTTCGCACTATACCCCAATCTCCTTGGTGGAGAAGCTTTAAGACAGATGACTGTAACGATCGTGGGACCACGACCCTGGACTGATCATTATCAGTACACAACAACAAAACACCACGTCGAACAAAAAGTCTCTCCTTGTGAGCAAAAAATCGGCGAACCAACGGATCCTCGATCCGAGACTTAGACAAAGGCCATTGCGTAGCAACAAAACGCAAAACGGTAGCAAGGACCGGGTCAGCAGCTGTGGCTGTAGCTACACGACGAAAATCAATCGGAAACGATTCGACCACTTCATCGGTTTCCGAATCAATTAACATGCAAGCAAGTTCGGAAAAATCGAATGCTCTATCCTCAGCAACAGGCAAACGGGACAACGCATCGGCGTTTCCGTGCTTAGCGGTGAACCGATACAAGATATCGTAGCGGTACTGCGAGAGGAAAATAGACCAGCGAATGAATTTCTGCGCTGTACGCGGAAGTACAGGCTTGTTCGGATGAAAAAGCGACGTCAAAGGCTTGTGGTCTGTGATGATGGTAAAGTGATGACCATACAAGAAATCATGGAACTTAGTAACACCAAACATGAGAGCCAAAGCTTCTTTCTCTATATGCGAGTAATTTCTTTGCGCAGACGAGAGCAATTTGGACGCAAAGGCAATAGGGCGATCATGCGACCCATCTCTGTGTGCAAGCACTGCACCGATCCCGAAATCCGATGCATGATTTCACTGAAGTTGTATGCTGGCGCGGCACACCTGGTTTAGAGCGTGGCGGCAGCTGCATGGACGTGCACGAGGGCAGTTTACCGGTCCGAGCAGCGCGCCCGGCGGGCCGGTTAATGTTACACATGGCTGGTGAAGTTGCAAATGATTCCTGAGCAAAGTCAAGCGTGTCTTGTCTGTCCAATACGTCTATGACTTGTTGAAGGGAGGGATTGACTAGTTTCAAAATTTGCTCCCGTATACGAACATCAGAAACGTTCTGTGCAATTGCATCACGTACCATTGTATATGAATAAGGGAGTCCACATTCACACTCAAAAGCACAATCCATTGTAAGCCCTTGCAATGTTGCAACCCACTCCCTATTAGTTTGACCTGCCGTATGTTTTGTACGAAAGAAAGCATACCTCTTTGCAACTACATTAACTGTTTCTTTGAAATAGGCGTCCAATGCAGACAATATTTCTTTGTAGGACAGAGTCGCTACGTCGCGTCGGGGAAATAATTTCACTATCACACGGTACGTTTGCACCCCTACACACGCCAATAAATAAGGCTGCCACTCGTTACCTTTAATTCTGAACGCGAAGAGATGATATTCCAAACTGGCGTGACCACTCCGTCCATGTTTCCACGTCTGCGTGAAAATTACGGAATGGTTGTGCAACTGCATGTTGTGGCTGCGGTAGCAGTGAAGCGGCGGCGGCCGCATCATTTTTCAGTGCACGTTGACCCTGGACGAGCCGTCCAAGGGCATCCAATAACGCCTGCGTCTGCTGATTCTGCAAGCGATAAAATTCAGACAGTACATCTGGCGAAGCCATGACACAAGTAAATGTAAGCAATTACAAAGAACAAGACCCTTTCCGTTGACTCGTCGCCAAAAATGTTGTGTCTAGACAAGACAGCCTAGACAGAATGAGAGGAAGCCGAAAGGCACACGCTAAGGTAAAGCCGGAAGGCGTGAGGTCTGAAACAGGATACGTAATGAATGCTATAAAGAGAAGTACGTGGCTTCTGGAATACTTAACTTTAATCCATCCTTTTGGTACATCTGGAAATTGTGGCGATTCAAGTGAAACTCTTTAGATACATGCTGTGTTACTAATGGCGCCTTGCAAGGTCGTAGCCATTGACTTAGCTGAAGGCTATTCTAACTATCTGCTCTGCAAATGAGCGAGGCTTCGTCAGTGTAGTCGCTAGCAAAGTCGTCCGTACAACTGGGGCGAGTGCTATCCCGTATCTCGAGACTTGCCTTGTGGTGGCGCTCGGTCTGCGATCACACAGTGGCGACACGCGGGTCCGACATGTACTAACGGACCGCGGCCGATTAAAAGCTACCACCTAGCAAGTGTGGTGTCCGGCGGTGACACCCCAAATGGCACATTGCTGACTTAAGTACAAGAAGACTGACTTTTCTTAGTGTCTATGTTTAAGGCTTTTCTATGCCACCAGTTTTAGATTCCGATGCACAACTGCAGGATTACTGTATCATTTGGACCTTCACTTCCACGATGAAACACAGTAATTGCATAGGAATTAAATACAAAGGGCTTAAGGCCGACTTATGTACAAGAACACTGAGTCTTCTTACCGCCTATATTTTGAGCCTTTCCTGTGAGACCAGTTTTATATTCCGATGTTTCTCTTCAGGTTTACTGTATCCCTTGGACCTTCACATTGACGATGCAACACAGTAATTGCATCGGAATTAAATACAAAAGGCACAATGCAGACTAAAAAACAAGAAGACTGACTTTTCTTAGTGTCTATGTTTAAGCCTTTTCTGTGTCACCAGTTTTAGATTCCGATAAACGACTGCAGGATTACTGTATCATTTGCCCCATCACTTTGACGATGAATAACAGTAATTGCATAGGAATTAAATACCAAGGGCTTAATGCCAACTTATGTACAAGAAGAATGAGTCTTTTTATCGACTATGTTTTGAGCCTTTATTGGGAGACCAGTTTTAAATTCCGATGCTACACTTCAGGTTTACTGTAACCCTCGGACCTTCACTTTCACGATGAAACACAGTAATTGCATCGGTATTAAATACAAAGAGCACAGTGCCGACGTATGTACAAGAAGACTAAGTCTGCTAACAGTCTATGTTTTGAGCCTTTCGTGTGAGCCCAGTTTTAGATTCAGATGCTTCACTGCAGGTTTACTGTATCACCTGGACCTTCACACTGACGATGAAACACAGAAATTGCATCGGCATTAATTTTAAAAGGCACAATGGTGACTTAAGTACAAGAAGACTGACTTTTCTTAGTGTCTAAAATTCGAGCCTTTCCTGTGTCACCATTTTTAGATTCCGATGCACAACTGCAGGTTTACTGTATCCCTTGGAACTTCACATTGACGATGAAACACAGAAATGTCATCGAAATTCAATACAGAAGGCAAAATGCCGACTTAAGTTCTAGAAGACTGTGTCTTCTTACTGTCTATGATTTGTGCCTTCCCCATTGAGACCAGTTTTAGAATCCGATGCTTCTCTTTTGGTTTGCTGTATCCCTTGGGCCTTCACATTGACCATGTAACACAGTGATTGCATCGGAAATAAATACAAAAGGCACAATACCGACTTAAGTACAAGAAGACTGACTTTCCTTAGTGTCTGTGTTTGAACCTGTCCTGTGTCACCAGTTTTAGATTCCGGTTCACAACTGCAGGTTTACTGTATCCATTGGACCTTCACATTGACGATGAAACACAGTCATAGCATCGGAATTAAATACAAAAGGCACAAATCCGCCTTAAGTACAAGAAGACAGAGTTTTCTTAGTGTCTATGTTTTTAACCTCCTCCGTGAGACCAGTTTTAGATTCCGATGCTTCACTTCAGGTTAACTGTGTCCCTTAAACCTTCACATTGACGATGAAACAGAAATTGCATCGGAATTAAATGCAATTGGCACAATGACAACTTAAGTACAAGAAAACTAAGTTTTCTTAGTGTCTATGTTTGAGCCTTTCCTGTGAGACCACTTTTAGAATCCGATGCTTCACTTCAGGTTTACTGTATCCCTTGGACCATCACATTGACGATGAAAAAAAAGAAATTGCATCGGAATTATATACAAAAGGCACAATTCCGCCTTAAGTACAAGAAGACTGACTTTTCTTAGTGTCTATGTTTTTAACCTCCTCCGTGAGACCAGTTTTAGATTCCGATGCTTCACTTCAGGTTAACTGTGTCCCTTAAACCTTCACATTGACGATGAAACAGAAATTGCATCGGAATTAAATGCAAAAGGCACAATGCCGACTTAAGTACAAGAAGACTGACTTTTATTAGTTTCTATGTTCATGCCTTTCCTGTGTCACCAGTTTTAGACTCCGATGCTTCACTTCAGGTTTACTGAATCCCTTGGACCTTCACTTAAACGATGAAACGCAGAAATTCCATCGGAATTAAATACAAAATGCACAATGCCGACTTAAGTACTAGAAGACTGAGTCTTCTTACTGACTGTGCTTTCAGCCTTTCCTGTGAAACCAGTTTTCGAATCCGATGCTTCACTTCAGGTCTACGGTATCCCTTGGACCTTCACTTTGACGATGAAACACAACAATTCCTTCGGAATTAAATACAAAAGGCACAATGCCGACTTAGGTACAAGAAGTCTAACTTTTCTTGGTGTCCATGTTTTGAGCCTTTCCTGTGAGACCAGTTTTAGAATCCGATGCTTCACTTCAGGTTTACGGTATCCCTTGGACCTTCACATTGACGATGTAACACAGTAATTGCATCGGAAATAAATACAAAAGGTACAATACCGACTTAAATAAAAGACGACTGACTTATCTTGGTGTCTAAGTTTGAACCTATTCTGTGTCACCAGTTTTAGATTACGATTCACAACTGCAGTTTTACTGTATCCATTGGACCTTCACTTTGACGATGAAACACAGTAAATGCATCGGAATTAAGTACAAAATGCACAATGCCGACTTAAGTTCAAGAGGACTGAGTCTTCTTACTTCACTGTGATACCAGTTTTAGATTCCGAAGCTACACTTCTTTTTTACTGTATCCCTTGGACCTTCACTTTCACGATGAAACACAAAAGTTGCATCGGAATTAAATACAAAAGGCACAATGCCGACAAACGTACAAGGCGACTGTCTTTTGTTGGTGTCTATGTATTGAGCCTTTCCTGTGAGACCAGTATTAGATTCAGATGCTTCACTTCATGTTTACTGTATTACTTGGACCTTCATTTTGACGATGAAACACAAACATTGATTCGGAATTAAATACAAAAGGCAAAATGCACACTTATGTACAAATAGACAGACTTTTCTTAGTGTCTATGTTTAAGCCTTCCCTGTGTCAGCAGTTTTAGATTCCGATGCACGACTGCAGGATTACTGTATCATTAGGACCTTCACTTTGACGATGAATCACAGTAATTGCATCGGAATTAAATAAAAATGGCACCATAACGACTTAAGTGCAAGAAGACTGACTTTTCTTAGTGTCTATGTTTCGAGCCTGTCCTGTGTAACCAGTTTTAGTTTCCGATTCACAACTGCAGGTTTACTGTATCCCTTGGACCTTCACGTTGACGATGAAACACAGAAATTGCATCGGAAATAAATTCAAAAGGCACAATGCCGACTTAAGTACAAGAGGACTTAGTCTTCTTACTGTCTATGTTTTGAGCCTTCACTGTGAGAAAAGTGTTAGATTCCGATGCTTCACTTCAGGTTTACAGTATCCCTTGGGCCTTCACTTTGACGATGAAACACCAAAATTGCATCGTAATTAAATATAAAAGGCACAATGCCGACTTTAGTACAAGAAGACTGAGTCTTCTAACTGTCTACGCTTTGAGCCTCTCCTGTGTCACCAGTTTTAGAATCCGATGCTTTACTTCAGGTTCACAGTATCTTATGGACCTTCACTTTGACGATGAGACACAAGAATTGCATCAGAATTAAATACAAATGGAATAATGCCGACTTAAGTACAAGTAGACTGAGTCTCCTTACTGTCTATGTTTTGAGCCTTGCCTGTGAGAATAGTTTTAGAGGCCGAGCGATTAAAGGCGCTACAGTCTGGAACCGCACGACCGCTACGGTCGCAGTTTCGACTCCTACCTCGGGTATGGATGTGTGTGATGTCCTTAAGTTAGATAGGTTTAAGTAGTCCTAAGTTCTATGGGACTTATGACCACAGCAGTTGAGTCCCATAGTGCTCAGAGCCATTTGAACCATCTTGAACCAGTTTTAGATTCCGATGCTTCACGTCAGGTTTACTGTATCCTTTAGACCTTCACATTGACGATGAAACACAGAAATTGCATGGGATATAAATACGATAGGCACAATGCCGACTTAAGTACAAGATAACAGAGTCTTCTTACTGTCTATATTTTAAGACTTTCCTGTGTCACTAGTTTTAGTTTGCGATGCTTCACTTAAGGGTTTATTGTATCACCTGGACTTTCACGTTGACGTTGAAACACAGATATTGCATCGGACTCAATTACAAAAGGCACATTGTCGACTTAAGTACAAGAAGACTGACTCTTCTTAGTGTCTATGTTTCGAGCCTCTCCTGTGTCACCAGTTATAGATTCCAATGCACAACTGCAGGTTTGCTGTATCCCTTGGACCTTCACAATGACGATGAAACACAGAAATTGCATCGGTATTAAATACAAAAGGCACAATGCCGACTTAAGTTCAAGTAGACTGACTTTTCTTAGGGTCTATGCTTTGAGCCTTTTCTATGTCACCAGTTTTGGATTCTGATACACAACTGCTGGTTTACTGTATCCCTTGGACCTTCACATTGACGATGAAACACAGTAATTGCATCGGAATTAAAAACAAAAGGCACAATGCCGCCGTAAGTACATGAAGACTGACGTTTGTTAGTGTCTATGTTTTGAACAATTTCTGTGAGAGCAGTTTTAGATTCCGATGCTTCACGTGAGGTTTACTGTGTCATTTGGACCTTCAAATTGACGATGAAACACAGAAATTGCATCAGAATTAAATACAAAATGCACAATGCTGACTTAAGTACATGAAGACTGAGTTTCCTTAGTGTCTATGTTGAAGCTTTTCTGTGTCACCAGCTTTAGATTCCGATGCACGACTGCAGGATTACTGTATCATTTGGACCTACAATTCGACGATGAAACACAGTAATAGAATCGGAATTAAATACAAAGTGTACAATGCCGACGTATGTGACAAGAAGACTCAGTCATCTTTCCTTCATTGTTTTGAGCCTTTCCTGTGAGACCAGTTTTAGATTCCGATGCATCACTTCAGGTTTACTGTGTCCCTTGGACCTTTACATTGACGAAGAAGCACAGAAATTGCATCGGAATTAAATACAAAATACACAATGACGACTTAAAGTACAAGAGACTTACTTTTCTTAGTGACTATGATTTGAGCTTATCCTGTGGGACCAGTTTTAGATTTCGATGCTTCACTTCAGGTTTACGGTATCCCTTGGACCTTCACATTTACGAAGAAACACAGAAATTGCATCGGAATTAAATGCAAAAGGCACTATGCCGACTTAAGTTCCAGAAGACTTTGTCTTCTTACTGTCTATGATTTGAGCCTTCCCTGTGTGACCAGTTTTAGAATCCGATGCTTCACTTCAAGTTTGCTGTATTCCCTCGACCTTCACATTGACGATGTAACACAAACATTGCATCGGAATTAAATACAAAAGGCACAATGCTACATAAATACTAGATGACTGTGTCTTCTTACTGTCTGTAATTTGTGACTTCCCGGTGAGACCAGTTTTAGAATCCGATGCTTCTCTTCAGGTTTGCTGTATCCCTTGGACCTTCACATTGCCGATGTAACGCAGTAATTGCATCGAAAATACATACAAAAGGCACAATACCGACTTAAGTGCAAGAAGATTGAATTTACTCTGTGTCTATGTTTCGTACCTGGCCTGTGTCACCAGTTTTAGACTCCGATTCACAACTGCAGGTTTACTGTATCCATTGGACCTTCACATTGGCAATGAAACATAGAAAATGCATCGAAATTAAATACTAAAGTCACAATACCGACTTAAGTACAAGAGGGCTGAGTCCTCTTACTGTCTACGTTATGAGCCTCCACTGTGAGATTAGTTTTAGATTCCGATGCTTCACTTCAGGTTTACTGTATCCCTTGGACCTTCACTTTGACGATGCAGCACAGAAATTTGATCGAAATTAAGTACAAAAGGCACAATGCCGACTTAAGTTAATGAAGACTAACTTCTCTTAGTGTCAATGTTGGAGCCTTTCTATGTCACCAGTTTTGGATTCCGATGCACAACTGCTGGTATACTGTATCCCTTGTACCTTCACATTGACGAAGAAACACAGTAATTGCATCGGATTTAAATACAAAAGGCACAATGCCGATTTAAGTACAAGAAGACTGACTTTTCCTAGTGTCTATGGTTTGAACCTCCCGTGTGGGACCAGTTTTATATTCCGATGCTTCACTTCAGGTTTACTGTGTCATATGGTCCTTCAAATTGACGATGAAACACAGATATTGCATCGGAATTAAATACAAAATGCAAAATGTTGACTTAAGCAGAAGAAGACTGAGTTTTCTTAGTGTCTATGTTTTGAGCCTTTCCTGTGAGACGAGTTTTAGATTCCGATGCTTCACTTCAGGTTTACAGTATCCCTTGGTCCATCACATTGACGATGTAACACAGAAATTGCATCGGAATTAAATACGAAAGGCACAATGCCGACATAAGTACTAGAAGACTGTGCCTTCCTACTGTCTATGATTTGTGCCCTCCATGTGAGACCAGTTTTAGATTCATATGCTTCACTTCAGGTCTACTGTATCCCTTGGACCTTCACATTGGCGATGCAACACAGTAATTTCGTCGGAATTAAATACAAAAGGCACAATGCCGACTTAAGGACAAGAAGACTAAATTTTTTTAGTGTCTACGTTTTGAGCCTTTCCTGTGAGACCAGTTTCAGTTTCCGATGCTTCACTCAGGTTTACTGTATCACTTGGACCTTCACTTGATCGATGAAACGCAGATAATCCATCGGAATTAAATACAAAATGCACATTGCCGACTGTAGTACTAGAAGACTGAGTCTTATTACTGTCTGTGCTATGAGCCTTTATTGTGAAACCAGTTTTAGATTCAGATGCTTCACTTAAGGTTTACTGTATCCCATGGACCTTCAATTTGACGATGAAACACGACAATTCCATTGGAACTGAATACAAAAGGCATAATGCCGACTTAAGTACAAGAAGACTGATTTTTCTTGGTGTCTATGTTTTGAGCCTTTCCAGTGAGACTAGTTTTAGATTCCTATGCAACACTTCAGGTTTATTGTATCCCTTGGACCTTCACATTGACGATGAAACACAGTAATTGCATCGGAATTAAATACAAAAGGGCACAATGCTGATTTAAAGTACAAGACACTGACTTATCTTAGTGTCTATGTTTTGAGCCTATCCTGTGAAACCAGTTTTAGATTCCGATGCTTCACTTCAGGTTTACAGTATCCCTTGGACCTTCACATTGACGATGCAACACAGAAATTGCATCGGAATTAAATACAAAAGTCACAATACCGACTTTTGTACAAGAGGACTGAGTCTTCTTATCGTCTATGTTTTGAGCCCTAACTGTGAGACCAGTTTTAGCTTCCGATGCTTCACTTCAGGTTTACTGTATCCCTTGGACCTTCACTTTGACGATGAAGAACAATAATTGCATCGGAATTAAATACAAAAAGCACAATGCCGAAATAAGTAGAAGACGACTGACATTTCTAGTGTCTGTGTATTGAGAATTACCTGTGAGACCAGTTTTAGATTCGTATGCTTCAATTCAGGTTTACTGTATCCCTTGTACCTTCACATTGACGATGAAACGCTGAAATTTTATCGGAATTAAATACACAATGCACAATGCCGATTTAAGTTCTAGAAGACCGTGTCTTTTTACTGTCTATGATTAGTGCCTTCCCTGTGAGACCAGTTTTAGAATCCGATGCTTCACTTCAGGTTTACAGTATCCCTTGGTCCATCACATTGACGATGTAACACAGAAATTGCATCGGAATTAAATACGAAAGGCACAATGCCGACATAAGTACTAGAAGACTGTGCCTTCCTACTGTCTATGATTTGTGCCCTCCATGTGAGACCAGTTTTAGATTCATATGCTTCACTTCAGGTCTACTGTATCCCTTGGACCTTCACATTGGCGATGCAACACAGTAATTGCGTCGGAATTAAATACAAAAGGAACAATGCCGACTTAAGGACAAGAAGACTAAATTTTTTTAGTGTCTACGTTTTGAGCCTTTCCTGTGAGACCAGTTTCAGTTTCCGATGCTTCACTCAGGTTTACTGTATCACTTGGACCTTCACTTGAACGATGAAACGCAGATAATCCATCGGAAATTAATACAAAATGCACATTGCCGACTGTAGTACTAGAAGACTGAGTCTTATTACTGTCTGTGCTATGAGCCTTTATTGTGAAACCAGTTTTAGATTCAGATGCTTCACTTAAGGTTTACTGTATCCCATGGACCTTCAATTTGACGATGAAACACGACAATTCCATTGGAACTGAATACAAAAGGCATAATGCCGACTTAAGTACAAGAAGACTGATTTTTCTTGGTGTCTATGTTTTGAGCCTTTCCAGTGAGACTAGTTTTAGATTCCTATGCAACACTTCAGGTTTATTGTATCCCTTGGACCTTCACATTGACGACGAAACACAGTAATTGCATCGGAATTAAATACAAAAGGGCACAATGGTGATTTAAAGTACAAGACACTGACTTATCTTAGTGTCTATGTTTTGAGCCTATCCTGTGAGACCAGTTTTAGATTCCGATGCTTCACTTCAGGTTTACAGTATCCCTTGGACCTTCACTTTGACGATGAAGAACAATAATTGCATCGGAATTAAATACAAAAAGCACAATGCCGAAATAAGTAGAAGACGACTGACATTTCTAGTGTCTGTGTATTGAGAATTACCTGTGAGACCAGTTTTAGATTCGTATGCTTCAATTCAGGTTTACTGTATCCCTTGTACCTTCACATTGACGATGAAACGCTGAACTTTTATCGGAATTAAATACACAATGCACAATGCCGATTTAAGTTCTAGAAGACCCTGTCTTTTTACTGTCTATGATTTGTGCCTTCCCTGTGAGGCCAGTTTTGGAATCCGATGCTTCACTTCAGGTTTACTGTACCCCTTGGACCTTTACATTGGCGATGTAACACAGTAATTGCATCGGAAATAAATACACAAGGCACAATGCCGACTTATGTTCTAGAAGACCATGTCTTCTTACTGTCTATGATTAGTGCCTTCCCTGTGAGACCAGTTTTAGAATCCGATGCTTCACTTCAGGTTTACTGTTTCCCTTGGACCTTCACATTGCGATGTAACACAGTAATTGCATCGGAATTTAACACAAAAGGCACAACATCGACTTAAGTACAAGAAGACTAATTTCTTTTAGTGCCTATGCTTTGAGCTCTTCCTGTATCCCCAGTTTTAGATTCCGATTCACAACTGCAGGTTTACCGTATCCCTTGGACCATCACATTGACGATGTAACACAGTAATTGCATCGAAAATAAATACAAAAGGCAGAATACCGACTTAAGTACAAGAAGATTGACTTTTCTTTGTGTCTTTGTTTCGAACCTGTCCTGTGGCACCAGTTTTAGATTCCGATTCACAACTGCTGGTGTACTGTATCCCTTGGACCTTCACATTGACGATGAAACATAGATATTGCATCGGGATTAAATACAAAATTTACAATACCGACTTAAGTACAAGAGGACTTAGTCTTCTTACTGACTATGTTTTTAGCCTTCACTGTGAGACCAGTTTTAGATTCCGAAGCTTCACTTCAGGTTTACTGTATCACTTGGACCTTCACATTGACGATGAAACACAGAAATTGCATCGGAATTAATAACAAAAGGCTCTATGCCGACTTACGTACAAGAACACTAACTTTTCTTAGTGTCTATGTTTCGAGCCTTTCCTGTGTCACCTGTTTTTGATTCCGATGCACAACTGCTGGTTCACTGTATCACTTGGACCTTCACATTGACGATGTAACACAGAAATTGCATGGGAATTAAATTAAAAAGGCACAATGGTGATTTAAAGTACAAGACACTGACTTATCTTAGTGTCTATGATTTGTGCCTTCACTGTGAGACCAGTTTTAGAATACGATGCTTCACTTCAGGTTTACAGTATCCCTTGGATACTGACGATGAAAGACAGAAATTGCATCGGAATTAAATACAAAAGGCACAATGCCGACTTAAGTAAAAGAAGACTGACTATTATTAATGTCTCTGTTACGAGCTTTATCTATGTCACCAGTTTTGGATTCCGATGCACAATTGATGGTGTACTGTATCCCTTGGACCTTCACATTGACGATGATACACAGAAATTGCATCGGAATTAAATACAAAAGGCACAATGATGCCTTAAGTACAAGAAGACTGACTTTTCTTAGTGTCAATGATTTGAACCTCCCCTGTGAGACCAGTTTTAGATTCCGATGCTTCACTTCAGGTTTACCGTGTCCCTTGGGCTTTAACATTGACGATGAAACACAGTAATTGCATCTTAATTAAATACAAAAGGCACAATGCCGACTTAAGTACAAGAAGACTGTCTTTTCTTGGTGTCTATATTTAAACCTATCCTGTGTCACCAGTTTTAGATTGCGATGCACCACTGCAGGATTACTGTATCCCTTGGACCTTCAATTTGACGATGAAACACAGTAATCGCGTCGGAATTAATCACAAAAGGCACAATGCCGACTTAGGAACAAGAGGGCTGACTTTACTTAGTGTCTATGATTTGAGCCTTTCCTGTGAGACCAGTTTTACATTCCGATGCTTCACTTCAGGTTTACAGTATCCCATGGACCATCACATTGACGATGAAACACAGAAATTGCATCGGAATTAAATACAAACCGCATAATGCCTACTTATGTACAAGACGACAGATTCTTCTTACCGTCTATGATTTGAGCCTTTATTGTGAGACAGGTTTTACACTCCGATGCTTCCCTTCAGGGTTACTGTATCCATTGGACCTTCACTTTGACGATGAAACACAGTAATTTCATCGGAATTAAATACAAAGGGTACAATGCGGACGCATGTACAAGAATACTGAGTAATCTTACCGCCTATGTTTTGAGCCTTTCCTATGAGACCAGTTTTAGATTCCGATGCACAACTGCTGGTTTACTGTATCCCTTGGACCTTCACATTGCCGATGAAACACAGTAATTGCATCGGAATTAATCACAAAAGGCACAATGCCGACTTAGGAACAAGAGGGCTGACTTTACTTAGTGTCTATGCTTTGAGCCTTTCCTGTGAGACCAGTTTTACATTCCGATGCTTCACTTCAGGTTTACAGTATCCCATGGACCATCACATTGACGATGAAACACAGAAATTGCATTGGAATTAAATACAAAAGGCACAATGCCGACATACGTACAAGACGACTGACTTTTCTTAGTGCCTATGTATTCAGCGTAACCTGTGAGACCAGTTTTAGATTCGGATGCTTCACTTCATGTTTACTGTATCCCTTGGACCTTCACTTTGTAGAAGGAATACAAACATTGCATCGGAATTACATACAAAAGGCACAATGCCGACTTATGTACAACAAGACTGACTTTTCTTAGTGTCTATGTTTAAGCCTTTCCTGTGTCGCCAGTTTTGAATTCCGATGCACGACTGCAGGTTTATTGTATCCCTTGGACCCTTACATTGTCGATGAAAGACAGAAATTGCATCGGAATTAATCACATAAGGCACAATGCCGACTTAAGTTCTAGAAGACCGTGTCTTCTCACTGTCTATGAATTGTACCTTCCCAGTGAGACCAGTTTTAGAATCCTATGCTTCACTTCATGTTTTCTGTATCCCTGTGACCTTCACATAGGCGATGTATTACAGTAATTGCATCGGAATTAAATTCAAAAGGCACAACAGCGACTTAAGTACAAACAGACTGACTTTTCTTAGTGCCTATGTATTGAGGCTTTCCGGAGAGACCGGTATTAGATTCGGATGATTCACTTCATGTTTACTGTATCCCTTGGACCTTCACTTTTACGATGAAACACAAACATTGCATCGGAATTAAATACAAACGCCACAATGCCGACTTAAGTACAAGAAGGCTGAGTCTTTTTACTGTCTATGCTTTGAGCTTTTCCTGTGTCACCAGTTTTAGATTCCGTTGCTTCACTTTAGCTTCACTGTATCCCTTGGACCTTCACTTTGACGATGAAGCACAGAAATTGCATCGAAGTTAAATACAAAAGGCACAATGCCTACTTAAGTCCAAGAAGACTGACTATTATTAATGTCTCTGTTACGAGCTTTATCTATGTCACCAGTTTTGGATTCCGATGCACAATTGATGGTGCACTGTATCCCTTGGACCTTCACATTGACGATGATACACAGAAATTGCATCGGAATTAAATACAAAAGGCACAATGATGCCTTAAGTACAAGAAGACTGTCTTTTCTTAGTGTCTATATTTAAACCTATCCTGTGTCACCAGTTTTAGATTGCGATGCACCACTGCAGGATTACTGTATCCCTTGGACCTTCAATTTGACGATGAAACACAGTAATCGCGTCGGAATGAAATACAAAGGGCACAATGCCGACTTATGTACAAGAAGACTGAGTCTTATTGGCGTCTATGTTTTGAGCCATTACTGTGAGTCCAGTTTTAGATTCCGAAGCTTCACTTCAGGTTTACTGTATCCCTTGGATCTTCACTTCACGATGAAACACAAAAATTGCGTCGGAAGTAAATATAAAAGACTCACGGCCGACGTATGTACATCAAGACTGATTTTTCTTAGTGTCTATGTTTTGAGCCTTTCCTGTGAAACCAGTTTTAGATTCCGATGCTTAACATCAGGTTTACTGTATCCCACGGACCTTCACTTTGACGATGAAACATAGAAATTGCATCGGAATTAAATACAAAAGGAACAATGCCGACTCAAGTCAAGTAGACTGACTTTTCATAGTGTCTGTGTTTGAACCTTTCCTGTGAGACCAGTTTTAGATTCCGATGCCTCGCTTCAGGATTACTGTATCCCTTGGACCTTCACATTGACGATGAAAAACAGTAATAGCATCGGAATTAAATACAAAATGGACAATGCCGACTTAAAGTACAAGACACTGACTTTTCTTAGTGACTATGATTTGAGCCTATCCTGTGAGACCAGTTTTAGATTGCGATGCATCACTTCAGGTTTATAGTATCCCTTGGACCATCACATTGACAAAGAAACACAGAAATTGCATCGGGATTAAATACAAAGGGCACAATGCCGACTTAAATTCTTTAAGACTGTGCCTTCTTACTGTCTATGATTTGTGGCTTCCCTGTGAGACCAGTTTTTGAATCCGAAGCTTCTCTTCAGGTTTGCTGTATCCCTTGGATCTTCGCATTGACGATGTAACACAGTAATTGCATCGGAATTACATACAATAGCACAATGCCGACTTAAGTACAAGGAGACTGACATTTCTTAGTGTCTCTGTGTCGAACCTGTCCTGTGTCACCTGCTTTAGATTCCGATTCACAACTGCAGGTCTACTCTATCCCTTGGACCTTCACATTGACGATGAAACATAGAAACTGCATCGGAATTAAATACAAAAGGCACAATGCCGACATAAGTACAAGAAGACTGACATTTCCTAGTGTCTATGTTTCGACCCTGTCCTGTGTCACCAGTTTTAGATTCCGATTCACAACTGCAGGTTTACTGCAACCCTTGGACCTACGCATTGACGATGTAACACAGAAATTCCATCAGAATTAAATACAAAAGTCACAATGCCGACTTCAGTACAAGAGGAGTGAGTCTTCTTACTGTCTATGTAGTGAGCCCTCACTGTGAGACCAGTTTTACATTCCGATGCTTCGCTTCAGGTTTGCTGTATCCCTTGGATCTTCACTTCGACGATGAAACAAAAAAATTGCATCGGAATTAAATACAAATGGCACAATGCTACATAACTACTAGAAGACTGTGTCTTCTTACTGTCTATTATTTGAGCAATCCCTGTGTGACCAGTTTTCGATTCCGATGCTTCACTTCAGGTTTACTGTATCCCTTGCGCCTTCACATTGACGATGCAACACAGTAATTGCATCGGACATAAATACATAAGACACAATGCCGACTTAAATACAAGAGGACTGACTTTTCTTAGTGTCTATGTTTAAGGCTTTCCAGTGTCACCAATTTTAGATTCCGATGCACGACTGCAGGTATACTGTATCCCTTGGACCTTTACTTTGACAATGAATCACAGTAATTTCATTGGAATTAAAGAGAAAGGGCACAATGCAGACTTATGTACAAGAAGACTGAATCTTCTTACCGTCTATGTTTTGAGCCTCTCCTGAGAGACCAGTTTTAGATTCCGATGCATCACTTCAGGTTTACTGTATCCCTCGGACCTTCACATTGACGGTGAAACACAGAAGTTGCATCGGAATTAAATACAAGAGGCACAATGCCGACATAAGTATAAGACGACTTACTTTTCTTAGTGTCTATGTTTTGAGCCTTTCCTGTGAGACCAGTGTTAGATTCCGATGCTTCACTTAAGGTTAACTGTATCCCTTGGACCTTCACTTTGACGCTAAAACACAAAAATTGCATCGGAACTAAATATAAAAGCCTCATGGCCGACATAAGTGCAACAAGCTTGACTTTTCTTAGTGTCTATGTTTGGATCCTTTCCTGTGTCACCTGTTTTAGATTAGGATGCACAACTGCTGGTTTACCGTATCCCTTGGACCTTGACATTTACGATGAAACACAGTTATTGCATCGGATTTAAATACAAAAGGCACAATGCCGACTTAAGAACTAGAAGACTGATTCTTCATACCGTCTAAGTTTTGAGCCTTTCCTGTGGGATCAGTTATAGATTCCGATGCTTCATTTCAGGTTTACTGTGTCCCTTGGACCTTCACTTTGACGATGAAACAGAGTAATTGCATCGGAATTAAATACAAAAAGTACAATGCCGACTTCAGTACAAGGAGACTGAGACTACTTATCGTCTATGTTATGAGCCTTTCCTGTGAGACCAGTTTTAGATTCCGATGCTTTACTTCAGGTTTACAGTATCCCTTGGACCTCCACATTCACGTTGAAACACGGAAATTGCATCGGAATTAAATACAAAAGGCACAATGCCGACTTAACTCCAAAAAGACTACATCTTCTTACTGTCTAAGGTTGATCCTTTCCTGTGAGACCAGTTTTAGATTACGATGCTTTACTTCAGGTTTACAGTATCCCTAGGAAATTGAGATTCACGATGAAACACGGAAATTGCATCGGAATTAAATACAAAAGGCACAATGCCGACATATGTAAAAGAAGATTGGGTCTTCTTACCGTCTATGTTTTGAGCCTTTCCTGTGAGACCAGTTTTGGATTCCGATGCTTCAACTAAGGTCTACTGTATCCCTTGGACCTTCGCATTGACGATGAAACACAGAAATTGCATCGTAATTAAATACAGAAGTCATAAAGCTGACTTAAGCACATGAAGGCGGACTTTTCTTAGTGTCTATGTTTAAGCCTTACCTGTATCACCAGTTTTAGATTCCGATGCACGACAGCAGGATAACTGCATCCCTTGGACCTTCACTTTGACGATGAAACACAACGATTGCATCGGAATTTAATACAAAAGGCAGAATGCCGACTTAAGTACAAGAAAACTGACTTTTCTTAGTGTCTATGTTAAAGCCTTTCCTGTGTCAACAGTTTTAGATTCCGCTGCACGACTGCAGGTTTACTGTCTCCCTAGGACCTTCACTTTAACTATGAAACACAAAAATTGCATCGGAATTAAATACCAATGGCACAATGCCGACTTAAGTGCGAGTGGACTGAGTCTTCTTACTGTCAACGCGTTGAGACTTCCCTGTGAGACCAGATATAGACTCCGATGCTTCACGTGAAGTTTACTGTATCCCATGGACCTTCACATTGACGTTGAAACACAGATATTGCATCGGAATTAAAAACTAAAGGCACAAACCTGACTTAAGGACAAAAAGACTGAGTTCTCTTACTGTCTATGTTTGAGCCTATTCTGTGTCACCAGTTTTAGATTCCTATGCTTCACGTCAGGTTTACTGTATCACTCGGACCTTCACTTTGACGATGAAACACAGAAATTGCATCGGAATTAAATACAAAATGCACAATGCCGACTTAAGTACAAGGAGACTGACTCTACCTATCGTCTATGATTTGAGCCTTTCCTGTGAGACCAGTTTTAGATTTCGATGCTTCACTTCACGTTTACTGTATCCCTTGGACCTTCCCATTGACGATGAAACACAGTAATAGCATCGGAATTAAATACAAAATGAACAATGCCGAATTAAAGCACAAGACACAGACGTTCCTTAGTTACTATGATTTGAGCCTATCCTGTGAGACCAGTTTTAGATTCCGATGCGTTACTTCAGGTTTACAGTATCCCGTGGACCTTCACATTGACGATGAAACACAGATATTGCGTCGGAATTAAATACAAAAGGCACAATTCCGACTTAAGTTGTAGAAGGCTTTGTCTTCTTACTGTCTATGATTTGAGCCCTCCCTGTGATACCAGTTTTAGAATCCGATGCTTCACTTCCGGTTTGCTGTATCCCTTGGACATTCACATTGACGATGTAACACAAGCATTGCATCGGTATTAAATACAAAAGGCGCAATTCCGACTTAAGTACAAGAAGACTGACTTTTCTTAGTGTCTATGTCTCGAACCTGTCCTGTGTCACCAGTTTTATATTCCGATATTCAACCATAGGTTTACTGTAACCCATGGCCTTTCGCATTGACGATGAAACACAGAAATTGCATCGGAATTAAATACAAAAGACACAATGCCGACTTAAGTACAAGAGGAGTTAGTCTTCTTACTGTCTATGATTTGAGCCCTGACTGTGAGACCAGTTTTAGATTCCGATGCTTCACTTCAGGTTTACAGTATCCCTTGGACTTTCACTTTGACGATGAAACACAGAAATTGCTTCGGAATTAAATACAAAAGTCACAATGCCGACTTAAGTACTAGAAGGCTGTGTCTTCTTGCTGTCTATGATTTGAGCCTTCCCTGTGTGACCAGTTTTGGATTCCGATGCTTCACTTCAGGTTTACTGTATCCTTTGGACTTTCTCATTCACGATGCAACACAGTTATTGCATCGGAATTCAATACAAAAGGCACAATGCCGACTTAAGTACAAGAAGACTGTCTTTTCTTAGTGTCTATATTTAAACCTTTCCTTTGACACCAGTATTAGATTGCGATGCACCACTGCAGGATTACTGTATCCCTTGGACCTTCAATTTGACGATGAAACACAGTAATTGCGTCCGAATTAAATACAAAGGGCACAATGCCGACTTATGTACAAGGATACTGAGTCTTATTAGCGTCTATGTTTTGAGCCATTACTGTGAGTCCAGTTTTAGATTCCGAAGCTTCACTTCAGGTTTACTGAATCCCTTGGAGTTTTTGATTCTGATGTATCACCTCAGGTTTACTGTATCCCTTGGACCTTCACTTTGACGATAAAGCACAAATATTGCATCGGTATTAAATACAAAAGGCACAATTCCGACTTAAGTACAAGAAGACTGACTTTTCTTAGTGTCTATGTCTCGAACCTGTCCTGTGTCACCAGTTTTATATTCCGATATTCAACCATAGGTTTACTGTAACCCATGGCCTTTCGCATTGACGATGAAACACAGAAATTGCATCGGAATTAAATACAAAAGGCACAATGCCGACTTAACTACAAGAGGAGTTAGTCTTCTTACTGTCTATGATTTGAGCCCTGACTGTGAGATCAGTTTTAGATTCCGATGCTTCACTTCAGGTTTACAGTATCCCTTGGACTTACACTTTGACGATGAAACACAGAAATTGCTTCGGAATTAAATACAAAAGTCACAATGCCGACTTAAGTACTAGAAGGCTGTGTCTTCTTGCTGTCTATGATTTGAGCCTTCCCTGTGTGACCAGTTTTGGATTCCGATGCTTCACTTCAGGTTTACTGTATCCTTTGGACTTTCTCATTCACGATGCAACACAGTTATTGCATCGGAATTCAATACAAAAGGCACAATGCCGACATAAGTACAAGACGACTTACAATTCTTAGTGTCTATGTTATGAGCCTTTCCTGTGAGACTAGTTTTAGATTCCGATCTTTCACTTCAGGTTTACAGTATCCCTTGGACCTTCAAATTGACGATGAACCACAGAAATTGCATCAGAATTAAATACAAAAGGCAGAATGCCGACTGAAGTACTAGTAGACTGTGTCTGCTTACTGTCTATGATTTGAGCCTTCCCTGTGTGAACAGTTTTGGATTCCGAAACCTCACTTCAGGTTTGTTGTATCCCTAGGTCCTTCACATTGAAGATAGAACACAAAAATTGCATCGGAATTGAATATAAAAGCCTCATGGCCGACTTACGCACAGGCAGACAGAATTATCTTAGTGTCTATGTTTTGAGCCTCTCCTGTGTCACCAGTGTTGGAATCCGATTCACAACTGCTGGTCCACTGTATCCCTTGGACATTCACATTGCCGATGAAACACAGTAAATCCATCGGAATAACATACAAAATGCACAATGTCAACATAAGTACAAGACGACTTACTTTTCTTAGTGTCTATGTTGCGAACCTGTCTTGTGTCACCAGTTTCAGAGTCTGATGCACAACTGCAGGTATACTGTATCCCTTGGACCTTCACTTTAACGACGAAACATAGTAATTGCATCGGAATTATATATATAAGACTCATGGCCGACGTAAGTGCAACAAGCTTGACATTTCTTAGTGTCTGTGTTTTGAGCCGTTCCTGTGTCACCTGTTTTAGATTAGGATGCACAACTGCTGGTTTACCGTATCCCTTGTGCCTTTACATTTACGATGGAACACAGTAATTGCATCGGATTTAAATACAAAAGGCACAATGCCGACTTAAGTACTAGAAGACTGATTTTTCATACCGTATATGTTTTGAGCCTTTCCTGTGAGACCAGTTATAGATTCCGATGCTTCATTTCAGGTGTACTGTATCCCTTGGACCTTCACTTTGACGATGAAACACAGTAATTGCATCGGAATTAAATCCAAAAGTACAATGCCGACTTCAGTACAACCAGACTAAGTCTACTTATCGTCTATGTTATGAGCCTTTCCTGTGAGACCAGTTTTAGATTCCGACGCTTTACTTCAGGTTTACAGTATCCCTTGGACCTCCACATTCACGATGAAACACGGAAATTGCATCGGAATTAAATACAAAAATCACAATGCCGACTTAAGTCCAAGAAGACTGAATCTTCTTACTGTCTAAGGTTGAGCGTTTACTTTGAGACAAGTTCTAGGTTCTGATGCTTCACTTTAGGTTTACTGTATCCCTTGGACCTTCACATTGACTATGAATCACAGAAATTGCATCGGAATAGTATACAAAAGGCGCAATGCCGACTTAAGTGCAAGAAGATTGAGTCTTCTTACTGTCCATGGTTGAACCTTTCCAGTGAGACCAGTTCTAGATTCCGCTGCTTCACTACAGGTTTACTGTATCCCTTGGACCTTTATATTGACGATGAAACCCATAAATTGCTTCGGAATAGTATTCCAAATGCGCCATGCCGACTTAAGTACAAGAAGATTGAGTCTTCTTACTGTCTAAGCCTCTAGCCTTTCCTGTGTCACTAATTTCAGATTCCGATGCTTCACTTCAGGTTTACTGTATCCCTTGGACCTCCACATTCACGATGATACACAGAAATTGCATCGGTATAGTATTCAAAAGGAGCAATGCCGACTTAAGTACAAGAAGATTGAGTCTTCTTACTGTCCATGGTTGAGCCTTTCCAGTGAGACCAGTTCTAGATTCCGATGCTTCACTGCAGGTTTACTGTATCCCTTGGAACTTTACATTGACGATGAAACCCAGAAATTGCATCGGAATTAAATACACAAGGCACAATGCCTACTAAAGTACAAGAAGACTGAGTCTTCTTAGTGCCTGAGCTTTAGGCTTTTCCTGTGTCACCAGTTTTAGATTCCGATGCTTCACTTCAGGTTAACTGTATTCTTTGGACTTTAACATTGACGATGCAACACAGTTATTGAATCGGAATTAAATACAAAAGGCACAATACTGACTTAAGCACATGAAGATGGACTTTTCATAGTGTCTATGTTTAAGCCTTTCCTGTGTCACCAGTTTTAGATTCCGATGCGTGACAGCAGGATAACTGCATCCCTTGGACCTTCACTTTGACGATGAAACACAACAATTGCATCGGAATTTAATACAAAAGGCACAATGCCGACTTAAGTACAAGATAACTGACTTTTCTTAGTGTCTATGTTAAAGCCTTTCCTGTGAGACCACTTTTAGATTCCGATGCTTTACTTCAGGTTTACTGTATCCCATGGACCTTCACATTGACGTTGAAACACAGGTATTGCATCGGAATTAAAAACAAAGGGCACAAAGCCGACTTAAGGACAAGATGACTGAGTTCTCTTACTGTCTACGTTTGAGCCATTTCTGTGTCACCGGTTTTAGATTCCTATGCTTCACGTCAGGTTTACTCTATCCCTCGGACCTTCACTTTGACGATGAAAAACAGAAATTGCATCGGAATTAAATACAAAATGAACAATGCCGACTTAAAGTACAAGACACTGACTTTTCTTACTGTCTATGATTTGAGCCCTCCCTGTGATACCAGTTTTAGAATCCGATGCTTCACTTCAGGTTTGCTGTATCCCTTGGACATTCACATTGACGATGAAACATAAAAATTGCATCGGAATTAAAAACAAAAGGAACAATGCCGACTTAAGTACTTGAGGTCTGTGACTTTTTACTGTCTATGATTTGAGCCTTCCCTGTGAGACCAGTTTCAGATTCCGATGCTTCACTTCAGGTTTACTCTATCCCTTGGGCCATCACATTGACGATGCAACACAGTAATTGCATCGGACATAAATACGAAAGACACAATGCCGACTTAAGTACAAGAGGACTGACATTTCTTAGTGACTATGTTCAAGGCTTTCCTGTGTCACCAGTTTTAGATTCCGATGCACGACTGCCGGAATACTGTATCCCTTGGACCGTCACTTTGACGATGAAACACAGTCATTTCATCGGAATTAAATGCAAAGGGCACAACGCAGACTTATATACAAGATGACTGAGTCTTCTTACCGTCTATGTTTTGAGCCTCTCCTGATAGACCAGTTTTAGATTCCGATGCTTCACTTCAGGTGTACTGTATCCCTTGGACCTTCACATTGACGATAAAACGAAGAAATTGCATCGGAATTAAATACAAAATGCACAATGTTGACTTATGTATAAGAAGACTGAATTTTCTTAGTGTCTATGTTTTGAGCCATTCCTGTGAGACCAGTTTCAGATTACGATGCATCACTTAAGGTTTACTGTATCCTTTGGACATTGTCATTGACGATGAAACACGGAAATTGCATCGGAATTAAATACAAAAGCCACAAAACCGACTTAAGTACTAGAGGGCTGTGACTTCTTACTGTCTATGATTTGAGCCTTCCCTGTGAGACCATCTTTGGATTCCGATGCTTTACTTCACGTTTAATGTATCCCTTGGACCTTCACTTTGACGATGAAACACAGCAATTGCATCGGAATTTAATACAAAAGGCACAATGCCGACTTAAGTACAAGCAGACGGACTTTTCTTAGTGTCTATGTTTTGAGCCTCTCCTGTATCAGCAGTGTTATGTTCCGATGCAGAACTGTTGGTCTACTGTATCCCTTGGATCTTCACATTGCCGATGAAACACACTAATTCCATCAGAATCGATTACAAAGGTCACAATGTCAACATATGTACAAGACGACTTACTTTTCTTAGTGTCTATGTTTTGAGCCTTTCCTGCGAGATCAGTTTTGTATTCCGATATATCATTTCAGGACTACTGTATCCCTTGGACCTTCACATTGACGATGAAACAAAGATATTGCATTGGAATTAAATACAAGAGGCACAATGCCGACTTCAGTACTAGAAGACTGTGTCTTCTTACTGTCTATGATTTGAGCCTTCCCTGTGAGACCTGTTTTAGATTCCGAAGCTCCACTTCAAATTTGCTGTATCCCTTGGACCTTCACATTAAAGATGCAGCACAGTAATTGCAACGGAAATAAATACAAAAGGCACAGTGGCGACTGAAGTACAAGAAGACTGACTTTTCTTACTGTCTATTTTGCGAACCTGTCTTGTGTCACCGGTTTTAGATTCCGATTCACAACTGCATGTTTACTGTATCCCTTGGACCTTCACTTTGACGATGAATCACAGTAATTGCATCGGAATTAAATATAAAAGGATCTTGGCCGACTTAAGTACAACAAGCTTGACTTTTCTTATTGTCTATGTTTTGAGCCGTTCTGTGTCACCAGTTTTGGATTCGGATGCACAACTGCTGGTTTACCGTATCCCTTGTACCTTCACATTGACGATGAAACACAGTAATTGCATCGGAATTAAATACAAGAGGCACAATGCCGATTTAAGTACTAGAAGACTGTGTCTTCTTACTGTCTATGATTTGATCCCTTCCCTGTGAGACCAGTTTTAGATTCCAATGCTTCACTTCAGGTTGCTGTTTCCCTTGGACCACCAATTTGAAGATGCAACATAGTAATTGCATCGCATTTAAATACAAAAGGCACAATGCTGACTTACGTACAAGTGGAGTGAGTCTTCTTACTGTCATTGCTTTGAGCCTTCCCTGTGAGACCAGTTTTTGATTCCGCTGCTTCGCTTCAGGATTATTGTATCCCTTGGACCTTCACTTTGACTATGAAACCCAAACATTGCATCAGAATTAAATACAATAGGCACAATGCCGACTTAAGTACAAGAAGACTGAGTCTTCTTACTGTCTATGTTTTGAGAGTTCCCTGAGAGACCAGCTTTATATTCCGATGTATCGCTTAAGGTGTACTGTATAACTTGGACCTTCACATTGACGATGCAACAGGGAATAGCATCGGAATTAAATACAAAAGGCATAATGCCGAAATATCTACAAGAAGACTGTCTTTTCTTAGTGTCTATGATTTGAGCTTCTCCTGCGTCACCAGTTTTACATTCCGATGCACAACTGCAGATTTACTGTATCCCTTTGACCATCACATTGACGATGAAACACAGAAGTTGCACCGGAATTAAATTCAAATCGCAAAATGGCGACTTAAGTACGAGAAAACTTAATTTTCTTAGAGTCTATGTTTTGAGCCTTTGCTGTGAGACCAGTTTTCGATTCCGATGCTTCACTGGAGGTTTACTGTATCCCTTGGACCTTCACTTTGACGATGAAACACAGAAATGGCATCAAAAATTAATACGAAAGGTAGAATACCGACTTAAATACAAGAATACAGAGTCTTCTTACTGTCTAAGCTTTGAGCCTTTCCTGTGTCACCAATTGTAGATTCCGATGCTTCACTTCAGTCTTACTGTATTCCATTGGACCTCCACATTCACGATGAAACACAGAAATTGCATCGGAATTAATTCAAAATGCACAATGCCGACTTAAGTACAGTAAGATTGAGTCTTCTTACTGTCTTTGGTTGAGCCTTTCCTGTGAGACCAGTTTTAGATTCCGATGCTTCACTACAGGTTTTTCTGTATCCCTTGGACCTTCATATTGACGATGAAACCAAGAAATTGCATCAGAATTAAATACAAAGGGCACAATGTCGAATTACGTACAAGAAGACTGAGCCTTCTTACCGTCTATGATTTGAGCTACTCCTGTGAGACCAGTTTTAGATTCCGCTGCTTCAGTTCCGGTTTACTGTATCCCTTGGACCTTCACTTTGACGATGAAACACAAAAATTTCTTCGGAATTAAATACAAAAGGCACAATGCCGACGTAAGTACAAGAAGACTGATTTTCCTTAGTGTCTATGTTTTGAGCTTTTCCTGTGTCCCCAGCTTCAGATTCCGATACCCAACATGAGATTTACTGTATCCCTTAGACATTTACATTGATGATGAAACACAGAAATTGCATCGGATTTAAAAAAAAAGCACAATGCCGGCTCAAGTACATAGAGACTAACTTTTCTTAGTGTCTATGATTCGAACCTGTCCTGTGTCACCAGTTTTAGATTCTGATGCACAACTGCAATTTTAATTTACCCCTTGGAACTTCACATTGACGATGAAATACAGAAATTGCATCGGAATTAAATACAAAAGGCACAATGCCGATGTAAGTACAAGAAGATTGGGTCTTCTTACCGTCTATGTTTTGAGCCTGGCCTGTGAGACCCGATTTAGATTCCGATGCTTCACTTCAGGTTTTCTGTACCCCTTGCAATATCACATAGACGATAAAACACAGAAATTGATATCGGAATTAAAAACAAATGGCACAAGCCGACTTAAGTACAAGATGACTGACTTCTGTTTGTGTCGATGTATTGAGCTTTTCCTGTGTCCCTAGTTTCAGATTCCGACACACAACTTGAGATTTACTGTATCCATTCGGCCTTCACACTGACGATGAAACAGAGAAATTGCATCGGAATTAAATACAAAAGGCACAATGCCGACTTAAGTACAAAGAGACTGACTTTTCTTAGTGTCTATGATTCGAGCCTGTCCTGTTTCTCTAGTTTTAGATTCCGATGCACGACTGCAAGTTTACTGTATCCCTTATAACTTCACATTGACGATGAAACACAGAAATTTCATCGGACTTAAATACAAAAGGCACAATGCCGACGTAAGTACAAGAAGTCTGACTTTTCCTTGTGTCTGTGTTTTAGGCTTTCGTGTGTCACCAGTTTTGGATTGCGATGCACGACTGCAGGTTTACTCTATCCCTTGGGCCTTCACTATGACGATGACACACAGTAATTGCATCGGAATTAACCACAAAAGGCACAATGCAGACTTAGGAACAAGAAGAGTGACTTTTCTTAATGTCAATGTTTTGAGCCTATCCTGTGAGACCAGTTTTAGATTCCAATGATACACTACAGGTTTACTGTATCGCTTGGACATTCACTTTGACGATGAAACACAGAAATTTCAACCGAATTAAATACAAAAGCACAATGCCATCGTAAGTACAAGAAGGTTGGGTCTTCTTACCGTCTATGTTTTGAGGCTTCCTGTGAGACCAGTTTTAGATTCCGATGCTTCACTTCAGGTTTACTGTAACCCTAGGACCTTCCCTTTGACGATGAAACACAAACGTTGCATTGGAATTAAATACAAAAGGCGCAATGCCGACTTAAATACAAGAAGACTAAGTCCACTTACTGTCTCTGTATTGAGCCTGGCCTGTGAGACTAGTTTTAGATTCCGATGCTTCACTTCAGGTTAACTGTATCCCTTGGAAATTCACATTGAAGATGAAGCCCAGAAATTAATATCGGAATTAAAAACAAATGGCTCAATGCCGACTTAAGTACAAGAAGACTGACTTTTGTTTGTGTCATTGCTTTGAGCTATTCCTGTGTCCCCAGTTTCAGATTCCCATGCACAATTTAAGATTTACTGTATCCCTTCGACATTCACATTGACGATGAAACAAAGAAATTGCATCGGAATTAAATACAAAAGGCACAATGCCGACTCAAGTACAAAGGGACTGACTTTTCTTAGTGTCTATGATTCGAGCCTGTCCTGTGGTACCAGTTTTAGATTCCGATGCACAACTGCAAGTTTACTGTATCCCTTGGAACTTCGCATTGACGATGAAACAAAGATATTGCATCGCAATTAAATATAAAAGTCACAATGCCGACGTAAGTACAAGAAGATCGAGTCTTCTTACCGTCTATGTTTTGAGCCTTTCCTGATAGACCTGTTTTAGATTCCGATGCTTCACTTCAGGTTTACTGTATCCCTTGGACATTCACTTTGACGATGAAACACAGAAATTGCATCGGAATTAAATACAAAAGCCACAATGTCGACTTAAGTAGAAGAAGGCTGACTTCTCTTAGTGTCTATATATCAAGCCTTCCCTGGGTCACCAGTTTTAGATTCCGATGCACTACTGCAGGTTTACTGTATCCCTTGGGACATCACATTCACGATTAAATACAGAAATCGCTTCGGAATTAAATACAAAAGGCACAATGCCGACTTAACTACAAGAAGACTGACTTCTCTTAGTGTCAATGTTTTGAGCCTTTCCTGTGAGACCAGTTTTGGATTCCAATGATGCACTTCAGGTTTACTGTATCCCTTGGACCTTCACTTTGACGATGAAACACAAAAGTTGCATCGAAATTAAATACAAAAGGCGCAATGCCGACTTAAGTACATGAAGATAAAGTATTCTTACTGTCTATGTTTTGAGCCTGGCCTGTGAGACCAGTTTTCGATTCCGATGCTTCACTTCAGGTTTACTGCATCCCTTGGAAATTCACATTGAAAATGAAACACAGTATTTGATATCGGAATTAAAAACAAATGGCACAATGCCGACTTAATAACAGGAAGACTGACTTTTGTTAGTGTCTATTTTTTGAGATTTTCCTGTGTCCCCAGATTCAGATTCCGATGCGCAACATGAGATTTACTGTATCCCTTCGACATGCACATTGATGATGGAACTCAGAAATTGCATCTGAATTAAGTACAAAAGGCACAATGCCGACTCAAGTACAGAGAGACTGACTTTTCTTAGTGTCTATGATGTGAGCCTGTCCTGCGTCACCAGTTTTAGATTCCGATGCACAACTGCAAGTTTACTGTATCCCTTGGACCTTCACTGTGAGGATGAAACACAAAAGTTGCATCGGAATTAAATACAAAAGGCGCAATGCCGACTTAAGTACAAGAAGACTAAGTCTTCTTACTGCCTATGTTTTGAGCCTGGCCTATGAGACCAGTTTTAGATTCCAATCCTTCACTTCAGGTTTAGTGTATCCCTTGGAAATTCACATTGAAGATGAAACACAGAATTTGATATCGGAATTAAAAACAAATGGCACAACGCCGCCTTAAGTACAAGAAGACTGACTTCTGTTTGTGTCGATGTATTGAGCTTTTCCTGTGTCCCTAGTTTCAGATTCCGACGCACAACTTGAGATTTACTGTATCCATTCGACCTTCACATTGACGATTAAACACAGAAATTGCATAGGAATGAAATACAAAAGGCACACTGCCGACTAAAGTACAAGAAGACTGTGTCTTCTTACTGTCTATGTTTTTAGCCTTCCTGTGAGACCAGTTTTACATTTCGATGTTTCACTTCAGGTTTGATGTATCCCTTGGACCTTCACTTTGACGATGAAACACAAAAATTGCATCGGAATTAAATAAAAAAGCCACAATGCCGCCATATGTACAAAAAGACTGACTTTTCTTTGTGTCGGTGTTTGAGCCTTTCCTGTGTCACCAGTTTTGGATTGCGATGCACGACTGGAGGTTTACTGTTTACCTTGGACCTTCACTCTGACGATGAAACGCAGTAATTGCATCGCAATTAAACACAGAAGGAACACTGCAGACTTAAGTACCAGACGACTGAATTTTCTTAGTGTCAATGCTTTGGGCCTTTCCTGTGAGACCAGTTTTACATTCCGTTGCTTCACTTCAGGTATACTGTATGCCTTGGACCTTCACTTTGTCGATGAAACACAGATATTGCAGGAGATTTAGATACAAAAGGCACAATGCCGACTTAAGGACAAGAAGACCGAGTTCTCTTAATGTCTATCTTTGAGCCTTTCCTGTGTCAGCAGTTTTAGATGCCGAAGTGCCACTCCAGGTTTTCTGTATCCCTTGGACCTACACTTTGATGATGAAACACAGAAATTGCATCGGAATTAAATACAAAAGGCACAATGCCTACTTAAGTACAACAAGACTGAGTCTTCTAACCGTCTGTGTTCTGACCCTTTCCCGTGAGACCAGTTTTAGATTCAGATTCTTCTTCTCTGGTTTACTGTTTCCTTGGACCTTCACTTAGAAGATGAAACACAACAATTGAATCGGAATTAAATACAAAAGGCACAATACCGTCAGAATTCAAGAAGACTGACTTTTCCTAGTGTCTATGTTTTGAGTGTTTCCTGTTAGACCAGTTTTAGATTCCGATGCTTTACTTCAGGTTTACTGTAGCCCTCGGACCTTCACATTGACGATGCAACACAGTAATAGCATCGGAATTAAATACAAAAGGCACAATGCCGACATAAGTACAAGACGACTGGCTTTTCTTAGTGTCTATATTTTGAGCCTTTACTGTGAGACCAGATCTAGATTCCGATGCTTTACTTAAGGTTTACTGTAACCCTTGGACCTTCACATTGACGATGCAACACAGTAATTGCATCGGATGTAATTACAAAAGGCACAATGCCGAAATAACTACAAGAAGACTGACTTTTCTTAGTGTCTATGTTTTGAGCTTTTCCTGTGTCACCAGTTTTAGATTCCGATGCACAACTGCAGATTTACTGTATCCCTTTGACCTTCACATTGACGATGAAACACAGAAATTGTACCGGAATTAAATACAAAAGGCACAATGCCGACGTAAGTACAAGAAAACTTAATTTTCTTAGAGTCTATGTTTTGAGCGTTTCCTGTGAGACCAGTTTTAGATTCCGATGCTTCACTTGAGGTTTACTGTATCCCTTGGATCTTCACATTGACGATGAAACACAGAAATTGCATCGGAATTCAATACAAAAGGTACATTGCTGACTTAAGTACAAGAAGTCTTAAGCTTTTTATCGTCTGTGTTTTGAGCCTTTCCTGTGAGACCAGTTTTAGATTCCGTTGCATTACTTCAGGTTTCCTGTATCCCTTCGACCTTCACATTGACGATGAAACACAGAAATTGCATCGGAATTAAATGCGAAAGGCAGAATGCCGACTTAAGTACAAGAGTACAGAGACTTCTTACTGACTAAGCCTTGAGCCTTTCCAGTGTCACCAGTTTAGGATTCCGATGCTTCACTTCAGGTTTACTGTATCCCTGGGACCTTCACATTGACGATGAAACACAAAAATTGCATCGGACTTAAATACAAAAAGCACAATACCGCCTTAAGTATAAGAGGACTGACTTTTCTTTGTGTCTCTGTTAGGGCCTTTCCTGTTTTACTAGTTTTGGATTGCGATGCACAACTGCAGGATTACTGTATCCCTTGGACCTACACTATGACGATGACACCCAGTAATTGCATAGGAATTATACACAAAAGGAACAATGCAGACTTAAGAACCAGACGACTGACATTTCTTAGTGTCAATGCTTTGAGCCTTTCCTGTGAGACCAGTTTTACATTCCGATGCTTCAGTTCAGGTTTACTGTATGCCTTGGACCTTCTCTTTGTCGATGAAACACAGAAATTGCATCACAATTAAGTACAAAAGGCACAATGCCGAATTACATACAAGAAGACTGAGTCTTCTTACCGTCTATGTTTTGAGCCTTTCCTGTGAGAACTGTTTTAGATTCCGATGCTTCACTTCCGGTTTTCTGTATCCCTTGGACCTGCTCTTTGACGATGAAACACAAAAATTGCATCGGAATTAAATACAAAGGCCACAATGCTGACTTAAGTACAAAAAGACTGACTTTTCTCAGTCTCTATGTTTTGAGTCTTTCCTGTGACACCAGTTTTAGATTCCGATGGACAACTGCTGGTTTACTGTAGCTCCTGGACATTCACATTGACGATGAAACACAGAAATTGCATCGGAATTGAATACAAAAGTCACAATGCCGACGTAAGTACAAGAAGATAAGGTCTTCTTACCGTCTATGTTTGGAGCCTTTCCTGTGAGACCTGTTTTAGGTTCCGATGCTTCACTTCAGGTTTACTGTATCCCTTGGACCTCCACTTTGACGATGAAACACAAAAATTGCATCGGAATTAAATACAAAAGGCACAATGCCACCTTAAGTATAATAAGACTGACTTTTCTGTGTGTCTGTGTTTGAGCCTTTCCTGTGTCTTCAGTTTTGGATTGCGATGCACGACTGCAGGTTTACTGTATCCCTTGGAGCTTCACTATGACGATGACACATAGTAATTGCATCGGAATTAAACACAAAAGGCACAATGCAGACTTAAGTACCAGACGACTGACGTTTCTTAGTGTCAAAGATTTGAGCCATTCCTGTGAGACCAGTTTTACATTCCGGTGTTTGACTTCAGGTATACTGGATGCCTTGGACCCTCACTTTGACGATGAAACACAGAAATAGCATCAGAATTAAATACAAAAAGCACAATGCCGAATTACGTACAAGAAGACTGAGTATTCTTACCGTCTGTGATTTGAGCCTCCCTTGTGAGACTACTTTCAGATTCCGATGCTTCACTTCAGGTTTACTGTATCCCTCGGACCTTCACTTTGACGATGAAACACAGTAATTGCATCGGAATTAATTACATAATGCACAATGCAGACATAAGTACCAGACGACTGACTTTTCTTAGTGTCTATGATTTGAGCCTTTCCTGTGAGACCAGTTTTACATTCCGATGCCTCACTTCAGGTATACTGTATGCCTAGGACCTTCACTTTGACGATGAAACACAGAAATTGCATTGGTATTAATTACAAAAAGCACTATCCCGCCTTAAGTACAAGAAGACTGACTTTTCTTAGTGTTTATGTTTTGAGCCTTTCATGTGACACCTGTTTTAGATTCCGATGCACAACTGCTGGTTTACAGTATCCCTTGGACATTCATAATGTCGATGAAACTCAGTAATTGCAACGGAATTAAGTACAAAACGCAAAATGCCGAATTAAGTACAAGAAGACTGACTTTTCTTAGTGTCTATGTTTCGGGCCTGTCCTGTGACACCAGTTTTAGTTTCCGATGCACAACAGTAGGTTTACTGTATTACTTGGACCTTCACATTGACGATGAAACACAGAAATTGCATCGGAATTGAAAACCAAAGGCACATTGCCGACTTAAGTACAAGATGGCTGAGTCTTCTTACCGTCTATGTTTTGAGCCTTCCTCGAGAGACCAGTTTTATATTCCGATGTTTCGCTTAAGGTTTAGTGTATAGCTTGGACCTTCACAGTCACGATGAAACACAGAAATTGCAACGGAATTAAATACGAAAGGCAGAATGCCGACTTAAGTACTAGAATACAGATACTTCATACTGTCTAAGCTTTGAGCCTCTCCTGTGTCACCAGCTTAGTATTCCGAAGCTTCACTTCAAATTTACTGTATCCCTTGGACCTCCACATTCACGATGAAACACAGAAATTGCATCGGAATTAAATACAAAAGCTACAATGCCGACTAAAGTACAAGAAGATTGAGTCTTCTTACTGTCTATGGTTGAGCCTTTCCTGTGAGACCAGTTCTAGATACTGATGCTTTACTACAGGTTTACTGTATCCCTTGGACCTTCACATTGACGATGAAACACAGAACTTGCATCGGAATTAAATACACAAGGCACAATGCCGACTTAAGTACAAGAAGACTGAGTCTTATTACTGTCTTAGCTTTAGGCTTTTCCTGTGTCACCAGTATTAGATTCCGATGCTTCACTTCAGGTTTACTGTATCCCTTGGGCCTCCACACTCACGATGAAACACAGAAATTGCATCGGAATTAAATACAAAAGGCACAACGCCGACTTAAGTACAGGAAGACTGTCTTTTCTTAGTGTCTATGTATCGGGCCTAACCTCGGTCACCAGTTTTAGATTCCGATGCACAACTGCAGGTTTATTGCATCCTTTGGAACATCACATTCAGGATTAAACACAGAAATTGCTTCGGAATTAATTACAAAAGGCACAATGACTAATTAAGTACGAAAAGAATGACTTTTCTTGGTGTCTATGATTTGAGCCTTTCCCGTGAGACCAGCTTTGGATTCCAATGATACACTTCATGTTTACTGTATCCCTTGGACCCTCACTATGACGAAGACACACAAAAATTGCATTGGAATTAAATACAAAAGGCACAAGCCGCCTTAAGTATAAATAGACTGACTCTTCTTTGTGTCTGTGCGTGAGCCTTTCCTGTGCCACCAGTTTTGGATTGCGATGCACGACTGCAGGTTTACTGTATCCCTTGGACGTTCACTATGACGATGACACACAGTAATTGCATCGGAATTAAACACAAAAGGCACAATGCAGACTTAAGTACCAGACCACTGACGATTCTTAGTGTCAATGCTTTGAGCCTTTCCTGTGAGACCAGTTTTACATTCCGATGCTTCTCTTCAGGGATACTGTATCCCTTGGACCTTCACACTGACGATGAAACACAGAACATGCATCAGAATTAAATACAAAAGTCACGATGCAGACTTAAGTGCTGGAAGACTGAGTCTTCTTACCGTCTATGTTTTGAGCCATTGCTGTGAGACCAGTTGTAGATCCCGAACCTTCACTTCAGATTTACTGTACCGCTTGGACCTTCACTTTGACGATGAAACACAACAACTGCATCGGAATTAATTCAAAAGGCACAATGCCGACTTAAGTACAAAAAGACTGACTTTTCTTAGAGTCAACGTTTCGAGCGTGTCCTCTGTCACCAGTTTCAGATTCCGATGCACAACTGCACGTTTACTGTATCCCTTGGACCTTCACATTGACGATGAAACGCAGACATTGCATCGGAATTATGTACCAAAGGCACAGTGCCTACTTAAGTACAAGAAGACTGACTTTTCTTAATTTCTATGTTTTGAGCTTTTCCTGTGTCACCAATTTTAGATTCCGATGCACAACTGCACATTTAACGTATCCGTTAGACCTTCACATTGACGATGAAACACAGAAATTGCATCGGAATTAAATACAATATGCACAATGTCGACTTAAGTACAAGAAAACTGAATTCTCTTAGTGTCTATGTTTTGAGCCTTTCCTGTGGGACCAGTTTTAGATTCCGATGCTTCACTTGAGGTTTACTGTATCCCTTGGACCTTCACTTTGACGATGAAACACAGAAATTGCATCGTAATTCAATACAAAAATCACAATGCCGACTTAACTGCAAGAAGACTGAGTCTCCTTACTGTTTATGTTTTGAGGTTTCCCAGTGAGTCCAGTTTTAGATTCCGATGCCTCACGTCAGGTTTACTGTATCCCTTGGACCTTCAAATTGGCGATGAAACACAGAAATTGCATCGGAATTACATACGAAAGGCACAATTCCGACGTAAGTACAAGAAGACTGCGTCTTATTACCGTCTATGATTTGAGCTTTTCCTGTGGGCCCAGTTTTAGATTCCGATGCTTCACGTCAGGCATATTGTATCCCTTGGACCTTCACATTGACGATGAAATACAGAAATTGCATCGGAATTATATACAAAAAGCACAATGCCAACTTAGGTACAAGAGGGCTGCATCCCCTTACCGTCTATGATTCGAGCCTTTCCTGTGAGACCAGTTTTAGATTCCGATGCTTCACGTCAGGTTTACTGTATCCCTTGGACTTTCACATAGACGATGAAACACAGAAATTACATCGGATTTAAATATAAAATGCACAATGCCGACTTAAGTACAAGAAGACTGAGTCTTCTTACTGTCTATGCTTTGAGCCCTTTCTATGTCACCAGTTTTAGATTCCGATGCACAACTGCTGGTTTACTGTATCTCTTGGACCTTCACATTGACGATGAAAATGCCAACTTTAGTACAAGAAGACTGAGTCTTCTTATTGTCTATGTTTTGAGCCTTTCCTGTGAGACCAGTTTTAGATTCCGATGTTTCACTTCACGTTTACTGTGTCCCTTGGACCTTCATTTTGACGATGAAGCACAGTAATACCACCGGAATTAAATACAAAAAGCACAATGCCGACTTAAATACAATAAGACTGACCTATCTTAGTGTCTATGTTTAGCCTTTCTTGCGTCACCAGTTTTGGAATCCGTTGCACGACTGCAGGTTTACTGTATTGCTTGGACGTTCACTTTGACGATGAAACACAAAAATTGCATCGGAATTAAATACAAAGGGCACAGTGCCGACTTAAGTACAAGAAGACTGAGTCTTCTTACTGTCTATGGTTTGAGCGTCCCTGTGAGACCAGTTTTAGATTCCGATGCTTCACTTCAGGTTTACTGTATCGCTTGGACCTTCACATTGACGATGAATCATAGAAATTGTATCGGAATTAAATACAAAAGGCACAATGCCGTCTTAAGTACAATAAGACTGACTTATCTTAGTGTTTATGTTTTTCCTTTATTGCGTCACCAGTTTTGGAATCCGATGCACGACTGCTGGTTTACTGTTTCCATTGGTCCATCACTTTGACAATGAAACACAAAAATTGCATCGGAATTAAATACAAAAGGCTCACTTCCGACTTAAGTACAATAAGACCGACTTATCTTAGTGTCTATGTTTAGCCTTTCCTGCGTCACCAGTTTTGGAACCCGATGCACGACTGCTGGTTTACTGTATCCCTTGGACCTTCACTTTGACGATGAAACACAAAAATTGCATTGGAATTAAATACAAAAGTCACAATGCCGACTAAAGTACAACAAGACTGACTTATCTCAGTGTCTATGTTTAGCCTCTAATTCGTCACCAGTTTTGGAATCCGATGCACGACTGCCGGTTTACTGTATCCCTTGGACCTTCACTTTGACGATGAAACACAAATATTGCATCGGAATTAAATACAAAACGCTCAATGCCGTCTTCAGTACAATAAGACTGACTTATCTAAGTGTCTATCTTTAGCCCTTCCTGCGTCACCACTTTTGGAATCCGATGCACGACTGCTGGTTTACTGTATCCCTTCGACCTTCAGTTTGACGATGACACACAAAAATTGCAACGGAATTAAATACAAAATGCTCAATGACGACTTAAGTACAATAAGACTGACTTATCTTAGTGTCTATGTTTAGCCTTTCCAGCGTCGCCAGATTTGGAATCCGATGCACGGCTGCTGGTTTACTGTTTCCCTTGGATTTTAACTTAGACGATGAAACACAGACATTGCATCGGAATTATATGCAAAAGGCACAATGCCGACTTAAGTACAATAAGACTGACTTATCTTAGTGTCTATGTTCAGCCTTTCCTGCGTCACCAGTTTTGGATTCCGATGCATGACTGCTGGTTTGCTGTATCCCTTGGACCTTCACTTTGACAATGAAACACAAAAATTGCAACGGAATTAAATCCAAAAGGCTCAATGCCGACTTAAGTACAATAAGACCGACTTATCTTAGTGTCTATGTTTAGCCTTTCTTGCGTCACCAGTTTTGGAATCCGATGCACGACTGCTGGTTTACTGTATCCCTTGGACCTTCACTTTGACGATGAAACACAAAAATTGCATTGGAATTAAATACAAAAGTCACAATGCCGACTAAAGTACAACAAGACTGACTTATCTCAGTGTCTATGTTTAGCCTCTAATTCGTCACCAGTTTTGGAATCCGATGCACGACTGCCGGTTTACTGTATCCCTTGGACCTTCACTTTGACGATGAAACAGAAATATTGCATCGGAATTAAATACAAAACGCTCAATGCCGTCTTCAGTACAATAAGACTGACTTATCTAAGTGTCTATCTTTAGCCCTTCCTGCGTCACCACTTTTGGAATCCGATGCACGACTGCTGGTTTACTGTATCCCTTCGACCTTCAGTTTGACGATGACACACAAAAATTGCAACGGAATTAAATACAAAATGCTCAATGACGACTTAAGTACAATAAGACTGACTTATCTTAGTGTCTATGTTTAGCCTTTCCAGCGTCGCCAGATTTGGAATCCGATGCACGGCTGCTGGTTTACTGTTTCCCTTGGATTTTAACTTAGACGATGAAACACAGACATTGCATCGGAATTATATGCAAAAGGCACAATGCCGACTTAAGTACAATAAGACTGACTTATCTTAGTGTCTATGTTCAGCCTTTCCTGCGTCACCAGTTTTGGAATCCGATGCATGACTGCTGGTTTACTGTATCCCTTGGACCTTCACTTTGACAATGAAACACAAAAATTGCAACGGAATTAAATCCAAAAGGCTCAATGCCGACTTAAGTACAATAAGACCGACTTATCTTAGTGTCTATGTTTAGCCTTTCTTGCGTCACCAGTTTTGGAATCCGATGCACGACTGCTGGTTTACTGTATCCCTTGGACCTTCACTTTGACGATGAAACACAAAATTTGCATCGGAATTAAATACAAAAGGCTCAATGCCGACTTAAGTACAATAAGACCGACTTATCTTGGTGTCTATGTTTAGCCGTTCCTACGTCACCAGTTTTGGAATCTGATGCATGACTGCTGGTTTACTGTTTCCCTGGGACCTTCAGTTTGACGATGAAACACAAAAATTGGATCTTAATGAAATACAAACGGCTCAATGCCGACTTAAGTACAATAAGACTGACTTGTCTTAGTGTCTATCTTTAGCCTTTCGTGCGTCACCGGTTTTGGAATCCGATGCACGACTGCTGGTTTACTGTATCCCTAGGACCTTCACTTTGACGATGAAACACAAAAATTGCATCGCAATTAAATACAAAAGGCTCAATGCCACCTTAAGTACAAGAAGACTGACTTATCTTAGTGTCTATGTTTAGCCTTTCCTGCGTCACCAGTTTTGGAATCCGATGCACGACTGCTGGTTTACTGTACCCCTTGGACCTTCACTTTGATGATGAAACACAAAAATTGCATCGGAATTAAATACAAAAGGCTCAATGCTGACTTAAGTACAATTAGACTGACTTATCTTAGTGTCTATGTTTAGCCTTTCCTGCATCACCAATTTTGGAATCCGTTGCACGACTGCTGGTTTACTGTATCCCTTGGACCTTCACTTTGACGATGAAACACAAAAATTGCATCGGAATTAAATACAAAAGGCTCAATGCCGACTTAAGTACAATAAGACTGACTTGTCTTAGTGTCTATGTTTAGCCTTTCCTGCGTCATCAGTTTTGGAATCCGATGCACGACTGCTGGTTTACCGTATCCCTTGGACCTTCACTTTGACAATGAAACACAGAAATTGCATCGGCATTAAATTCAATAGGCTCAATGCCGACTTAAGTACTAGAAGACTGTGTCTTCCCACTGTCTATGATTTGAGCCTTCCCTCTGACACCAGTTTTAGTTTCCGATGCTTCACTTCAGGTTTACTGTATCACTTGGACCTTCACATTGACGATGAAACACAGAAATTGCATCGGATATATTTACAATATGCAGAATGCCGACTTAAGTACAAGATGACTGACTTTTCTTAGTGTCTATGTTTTCAGCCTTTCCTGTGAGACCAGTTTTGGATTCCGATGCTTCATTTCAGCATTACTGTCTCCCTTGGACCTTCAGTTTGACAATGAGACACAAAAATTGCATCGGAATTTAATACAAAAGGCACAATGCCGACTAAAGTACAAGTAGACTCAGTCTTAGTGTCTATATTTTCAGGCTTCCTTGTGAGACCAGTTTTTGATTCCGATGCTTCTCGTCAGGTTTACTGTATCCCTTGGACCTTCACATTGACGATGAAAAACAGAGATTGCATTGGAATTACATGTAAAAGCTACAATGCCAGGTTAAGTACAAGAAGACTGTGTCTTCTTACTGTCTATGCATTGAGCCTTTCCTGTGTCACCAGTTTTACATTCTGATGCTTCACTTCCGGTTTACTGTATCCTTTGTGCCTTCACATTGACGATGAAACACAGAAATTGCATCGGAATTAAATACAAAATGCAGAATGCCGACTTAAGTACAAGACGACTGACTTTTCTTAGTGTCTATGATTTTAGCCTTTCCGTTGAGACCAGTTTTAGATTCTGATGCTTCACTTCAGGTTTACTGTATCCCTTCGACATTTACATTGACGATGAAACACAGAAATTGCATCGGAATTAAATACAAAAGGCACAATGCCGACATAAGTACATTAAGACTGATTTCTCTTAGTGTCTACGTTTTGAGCCTACCCTGTGTCACCAGTTTTGGAGTTCGATGCACAACTACAAGTGTACTGTATCCCTTGACCTTCACTATGACGATGAAACACAGAAATGGCATCGGAATTCAATATAAAACTCTCAATTTCGACTAAAGTACAAGAAGACTGAGCCTTCTTGCCATCTATGTTTTGAGCCTTTCCTGTGAGACCAGTTTTAGATTGCGATGCTTCACTTCAGGTTTACTGCATCACTTGGACGTTCACATTGACGATGATACACAGAAATTGCATCGGAATTTAATTCAAAAGGCACAATGCCGACTTAAGTATAAGAAGACTCACTTTTCTTAGTGTCTATGTTTCGAGCGTTTCCAGTGCCACTAGTTTTAGATTCCGATGCACGACTGCTGGTTTGCTGTATCCCTTTGAACTTCACTTTGACGATGAAACACAGTAACTGCATCGGAATTAAATACAAAAGGTACAATGCCGACATAAGTACAAGAAGACTGACTTCTCTTAGTGTCTATGTTTTGAACCTTTCCTGTGAGACCAGTTTTTGATTACGATGCTTCACTTCAGGTTTACTGTATACGTGGACCTTCACATTCCCGATGAAACACAGCAATTACATCGGAATCAAATACTAAAGCCACAATGCCGACTTAGATACAAGAAGACTGAGTCTTCTTTCCGTCTATGTTATGAGCCTTTCCTGTGAGACCTGTTTTCGATTCCGATGCTTCACTTCAGATTTACGGTACCCCTTGGACCTTAACTTTGACGATGAAACACAGTAATGGCATCGGAATTAAATACAACAGTCACAATGCCGACTCAAGTTCAAGAAGACTTATTTTTCATAGTGTCAATGTTTTGAGACTTCTATGTCACCAGTTTCAGGTTCTGACGAACAACTGCTGGTTTACTGTATCGCTTGGACCTTCACATTGACGATGAAACACACTAATTGCATCGGAATTAAATACAAAAGGCACATTGCCGACTTAAGTACAAGAAGTCTGATTCCTCTCACCGACTATGGCTTAAGCCTCTCCTGTGAGACCAGTTTCAGATTCCGAAGCTTCACTTCAGGTTTATTGTATCACTTGGACCTTCAGATTCACGATGAAACACAAATATTGCATCGGAATTTAATGCAAAAGGCACAATGCTTACATAAGTTCAAGAAGACTGACTTTGCGAAGTGTCTATGTTTTGAGCCTTTTCTCTGTCACCAGTTTTAGCTTCCGATGCTTCACTTCACGTTTACTGTATCCCTTGGACCTTCCCATTGACGATGAAACACAGTAATTGCATCGTAATTAAATACAACCGTCACAATGCCGACTTAAGTACAGGGAGACTCACTTTGCCTAGTGTTTATGTTTTGAACATTTACTGTGACACAAGTTTCAGATTACGATGCTACACTTTAGGTTTACTGTGTCCCTTGGCCCTTCACATTGGCGATGAAACACAGCAATTGTATTGGAATTAAATACAAAAGCCATAATAACGACTTAGGCACAAGAAGACTGACTTTTCTTAGTGTCTATGTTTAGAGCCTTTCCTGTGAGACCAGTTTTAGATTCCGATGCTTCACTTGAGGATTACTGAATTCCTTGGACATTCACCTTGACGATGAAGCACAAAAATTTCATCGGCATTAAATACAAAAGGCACAATGTCACCTTAAGAACAAGAAGAATGATTTTTCGTAGTGTTTTTGTCTAAGCCTTTCCTGTGTCCCCACGTTTAGATTCCAATGTACGACGGCAGGTATACTGAATCCCTTTGACCTTCACTTGGACGATGAAACACATTGGTTGCATCAAAATTAAATACAAAGGGCACAATGCCGACTTATGTACAAGAAGACTGACATTTCTTAGTGTCTATGTTTCGAGCCTGTCCTGTGTCCCCAGTTCTCGATTCCGATACACAACTGCAGGTTTACTGTATGTCTTGGACCTTTACATTGACGATGAAGCACAGAAATTGGATCGGTATTAAATACAAAAGGCACAATGCCGACTTAAGTTCAAGATGACTGACTTTTCTTAGTGTGTATATTTTGAGCCTTTCCTGTGAGACCAGTCATAGATTCCGATGCTTCACTTCAGGTTTACTGTATCCCATGGACATTCACATTGACAATGCAACACAGTAATTGCATCGGAACTAAATACAAAAGGCACAATGCCAGCTTAAGGACAAGAAGACTGACTTTTCTTAGTGTCTATGTTGCGAACCTGTCCCGTGTCACCAGTTTTAGTTTCCGGTGCACAATTGATGGTTTACTGTATCCCTTGGACCTTCACAATGACGATAAAGCACAGATATTGCATCGGAATTAAATACAAATGGCACAATGCCGACTTAAGTACAAGTGGACTGAGCCTTCTTACTGTTTATGATTTGAGCCATTCCGTTGAAACCAGTTTTACATTCAGATTCTTTACTTCAGGTTTACTGTATCCCTTGGACCTTCACTTTGATGATGAAACAAAACAATTGAATCGGAATTAAACACAAAAGGCACAATGCTCACTTAAGTACAAGAAGACTGACTTTTCTTATTGTCTATGTTTTGAGCCTTTCCTGTGAGACCAGTTTTAGATTCCGATGCCTCACTTCAGGTTTACTGTATTACTTGGACCTTCACACTGACGATGAAACACAGAAATTGCATCGGAATTAAATACGAAAGGCTCAATGCCGACTTAAGTACAAGAAGACTGAGTCTTCTTACCGTCTATGTTTTGACCTTTCCTGTGAGATCAGTTTTAGATTCCGATGCTTCACTTCATCTTTACTGTATCACTTGGAGCTTCACTTTGACGATGAAACATAAACACTGCATCGGAATTAAATACAAAATGCACAATGCCGTCTTAAGTACGAGAAGACTGTGTCTTCTCAGTGTCTATGTTTTGAGCCTTCCCTGTGAGGCCAGATTGAGATTCCGTTGCTTCGCTTCAAATTTACTGTATCCCTTGGACCTTCACAATGACGATGGAACACAGCAATTGCATCGGAATTAAATACAAACGGCACAATGCCGACTTAAGTACAATAAGACTGAGTCTTCTTACTGTCTATTCTTTGAGCCTTTCCTGTGTTACCAGTTTTAGATTCCGATGCTTAACGTCAGGTTTACTGTATCCCTTGGACCTTCCCTTTGACGATGAAACACAGAAATTGAATCGGAATTAAATACAAAAGGCACAATGCCGACTTAACTACAAGAAGACTGAGTCTTCTTACTGTCTATGATTTGAGCCATTCCTGTGTGACCAGTTTTAGATTCCGATGCTTCACTTCAGTTTTACTGTATCCCTTGGACCTTCACTTTGACGATGAAACACAGAAATTGCATCGGAGGTAAATGCAAAAGGCACAATGCACACTTATGTACGAGAAGTCTAAGTCTTCTTACCATCCATGTTTTGAGCCTTTTCTGTGAGACCAGATTTAGATTCCGATGATTTAACTTCAAATTTACTGTATCCCTTGGACCTTCACATTGACGATGAATTACAGAAATAGCATCGGAATTAAATACAAAAGGCACAATGCCGACTTAAGTACAAGAAGACTGACTTTTCTTAGTGTCTATGTTCCGACCATTTCCTGTGTCACCAGTTTTAGATTCCGATGCGCAACTGCAGGTTTACTGTATCCCTTGGAACTTCATATTGACGTCGAAACACAGTAATTGCATCGGAAATAAATGCAAAAGGCACAATGCCGACTTAAGTACAAGAAGACTTACTTTTATTAGTGTCTGTGTTTTGAGAATTTCCTGTGTCACCATTTATAGATTCCGTTGCACAACTGCTTGTTTTCTGTATCCCTTAGACCTTCATATTGACGTCGAAACACAGTAATTGCATCGGAAATAAATGCAAAAGGCACAATGCCGACATAAGTACAAGAAGACTGACTTTTCTTAGTGTCTATGTTTCGAGCCTTTCCTGTGCCCCAGTTTGAGATTACGATGCACAACAGCAGGTATAATGTATCACTTGGAACTTCACATACACTATTAAACACAGAAGTCGCATCAGGATTAAATTCATAAGGCACAATACCGACTTAAGTACAAGAAGACTGAGTCTTCTTACCGTCTATGTCTTATACCTGTCCTGTGAGGCCAATTTTATATTCCGATGGTTCACTTCAGATTTACTGTATCACTTGGACCTTCACATTGACGATGAACACAGAAATAGCATCGGAATTAATTACAAATTGCACAATGCTGACTTAAGTACAAGAAGACTGAGTCTTCTTACTGTCTATGATTTGAGCCTTTCCTGAGTCACCCGTTTTAGATTCCGATGCTTCACTTCAGTTTTACTGTATCCCTTGGACCTTCACTTTGACGGTGAGACACAGAAATTGCATCGGAGGTAAATGCAAAAGGCACAATGCCGACTTAAGTACAAGAAGAATGATACCCATTAGCGTCTATGATTTAAGCCTTTCCTGTGAGGCCAGTTTTAGATTCCGATGCTTCACTTCAGGTTTACTGTATCCCATGGACCCTCACTTTGACAATGAAACACTGAAATTGCATCAGAATTCAATGTAAAAGGCTCAATGCCGACATAAGTACAAGAAGACTGACTTTCCTTAGTGACTATGTAACGAGCCTTTACTGTGTCACCAGTATTGGAATCCGATGCCCAACTGCAGGTTTACTGTACCTCTTGGACCTACACTTAGACGATGAAACACAGTAAATGCTTCGGAAATAAATACAAAATGCACAATGCCGACCTTAGTACAAGAAGACTGACTTTTCTTAGTATATATGATTTGAACTTTACCTGTGAGACCAGTTTTAGATTCCGATGCTTCACTTCAGGTTTACTGTATCCCATGGACCTTCACTTTGACAATGAAACACTGAAATTGCATCAGAATTCAATGTAAAAGGCTCAATGCCGACATAAGTACAAGAAGACTGACTTTCCTTAGTGACTATGTAACGAGCCTTTACTGTGTCACCAGTATTGGAATCCGATGCCCAACTGCAGGTTTACTGTACCTCTTGGACCTACACATAGACGATGAAACACAGTAAATGCTTCGGAAATAAATACAAAATGCACAATGCCGACCTTAGTACAAGAAGACTGACTTTTTTTAGTATATATGATTTGAACCTTACCTGTGAAACCAGTTTTAGATTCCGATGATTCACGTCAGGTTTACTGTATCCCTTGGACCTTCACATTAACGATTAATCACAGAAATTGCATCGGAATTAAATACAAAAGGCACAATGCCGACTTAAGTACAAGAAGACTGAGTCTTCTTACTGTCTATGATTTGTGCCATTCCTGAGTCACCAGTTTTAGATTCCGATGCTTCACTTCAGTTTTACAGTATCTCTTGGACCTTCACTTTGACGATGAAACACAGAAATTGCATCGGAGGTAAATGCAAAAGGCACAATGCACACTTAAGTACGAGAAGTCTAAGTCTTCTTACCATCCATGTTTTGAGCCTTTTCTGTGAGACCAGTTTTAGATTCCGATGATTTAACTTCTAATTTACTGTATCCCTTGGACCTTAACATTGACGATGAATTACAGAAATTGCTTCGGAATTAAATACAAAAGGCACAATGCCGGCTTAAGTACAAGAAGACTGACTTTTCTTAGTGTCTATGTTCCGACCATTTCCTGTGTCACCAGTTTTAGATTCCGATACACAACTGCAGGTTTACTGTATCCCTTGGAACTTCAATTCCACGATGAAACACAGAAATTGCATCGGAATTAAATACGTAAGGCACAATGCTGATTTAGGTACAAGAGGACTGACATTTATTAGTGTCTTTATTTCGAGCGTTTCCTGTGTCACCAGTTTTAGATTCCGATGCACAACTGCAGCTTTACTGTATCTCTTGGACCTTCACATTGACGATGAAACACAGAAATTGCATCGGAGCTATATACTAAGGCACAATGCCGACTTAAGTTTAAGAACACTGACTTTTCTTAGTGTTTATGCTTTGAGCCTTTTCTATGTCACCAGTTTTAGATTCCGTTGCACAACTGCTGGTTTACTGTATCCCTTGCACCTTAACATTGACGATGAAACACAGTAATTGCTTCGGAATTAATTTAAAAAAACCAGAATGCCGACTTAAGTACAAGAAGACTGACTTCTCTTAGTGTCTGTGTTTTGAGCCTTTCCTGTGTCACCATTTTTAGATTCCATTGCACAACCGCTGGTCTTCTGTATCCCTTAGACCTTCACATTAAAGACGAAACTCAGTAATTGCATCGTAAATAAATGCAAATGGCACAATGCCGACTTTAGTACAAGAAGACTGTCATTCCTTAGTGTCTATGGTTCGAACCTTTCCTGTGCATCAGATTTAGATTACGATGCACAACAGAAGGTTTACTGTATTCCTTGGAACTTCACATTCACGATTAAACACAGAAATTGAATCGTAATTAAATACATAAGGCACTATACCGACTTAAGTGCAAGAAGACTGATTCCTCTTACCGTCTACGTTTTGAGCATTTCCTGTGAGACCAGTTTTACACTCCAATGCAAAACTGGGGGGTTTACTGTACCCCTTAAAACTTCACCTTGACGATGTAACACAGAAATTGCATCGGAATTAAATACAAAAGGCACGACGCCGACTTAAGTGCAAGATGTCTGACTTTTCTTACTGTCTATGTTTTGAGCCTTTTCTATGTACTCAGTTTTAGATTTCGATGCACAATTGCTGGTTTGTTGTATCCCTTGGACCTTCATATTGTCGATAAAACACAGAAATCGCATCAGAATTAAATAAAAAACGCACATTGCCGACTTAGGTACAAGAAGACTGACTTTTCTTAGTGTCTATGTATCGAGCCTTTCCTGTGTTACCACTTTTAGATTCCGATGGTTCACTTCTGGTTTACTGTATCACTAGGACCTTCACATTGACGATGAACCCAGAAATTGCATCGGAATTAATTACAAAAGGCAGACTGTCGACTTAAGAACAAGAAGACTGACTTTTCTTAGTGTTTATGTATCGAGAGTTTCCTGTGTCACCACTTTTAGATTCCGATGCACAAGTGCAGGTTTACTATATCCCTTGGCACAATGCCAACTTAAGTACAAGAAGAATGAGACCCCTTAGCTTCTATGATTTGAGCCTTTCCTGTGAGGCCAGTTTTAGATTCCAATGCTTCACCTCAGTTTTACTGTATCCCTTGGACCTACACTTTGATGATGAACCCAGAAATTGCATCGGAATTAATTACAAAAGGCAGAATGTCGACTTAAGAACAAGAACACTGACTTTTCTTAGTGTTTATATATCGAGCCTTTCCTGTGTCACCACTTTTAGATTCCGATGCACAAGTGCAGGTTTACTATATCCCTTGCCACAATGCCGATTAAGTACAAGAAGAATGAGTCCTCTTACCGACTATGATTTGAGCCTTTCCTGTGAGACCAGTTTTAGATTCCGATGCTGGGCTACAGGTTTACTGTATCACTTGGACATTCACATTCACGATGGAACACAGAAATTTCATCGAATTTAATTACAAAGTGCACAATGCCGTCTTATGTACAAGAAGACTGAATTTTTTAAGTGTCTATGTTTCGAGCCTTTACTGTGTCCCCAGTTTTAGATGCCGATGCACTACTGCTGCTTTACTGTACTCCTTCGACCTACACATTGACGATGAAGCACAGAATATGCTTCGGAATTGAATACAAAAGGCACAATGCCGACCTAAGTACAAGAAGACTGACTTTTCTTAGTGTCTATGTTATGAACCTTCCCTGTGAGACCAGTTTTAAATTCCGATTCTTCATGACAGGTTTACTGTATCCCTTGGACCTTGACATTGACAATGAAACACAGAAATTGCATCGGAATTAAATACAAAAGGCACAATGCCTACTTAAGTACAAGAAGACTGAGTCTTCTTACTGTCTATGCTTTGAGCCTTTCCTGTGTCACCAGTTTTGGGTTCTGATGCTTCACGTCCAATTTACTGTATACCTTGAACATTCACATTGACGATGAAACACAAAAATTGCATCTGAATTAAATTCAAAAGGCACAATGATGACTTAAGTACAAGAAGACTGACTTTTCTTAGTGTCTATGTTTCGAGCCTTTCCTGTGCTCCAGTTTTGGATTATGATTAACAATAGCAGGTTCACTGTATCCCTTGGAACTTGTCGTTCACGATTGAACACAGAAATTGCATTGGAATTAATTACAAAAGGCACAATGCCTACATACATACAAGAAGACTGACTTTTCTTAGTGTCTATGTGTCGAGCCTTTCCAGTGTCACCAGTTTTAGGTTCCGATGCTTCAGGTCAAATTTGCTGTATCGCTTGGACCCGCACTTTGACGATTAATCACAAAAATTGCATCGGAATTAAATACAAAAGGCACAATGCGGACTTAAGTACAAGAAGACTGAGTTTTTTTAGTGTCTATGAATTGTCCCTTTCCTGTAAGACCAGTTTTAGAGTCTGATGCTTCACTTCAGGTTTACTGTATCCCTTGGACCTTCATTTTGACGATGAAATACAGTAATTGCATCGGACTTAAATACAAAAGGCACAATGCCGACTTAAGTACAAGAAGACTGAGTCTTCCTACTGTCTATGTTTTGATATTTTGCTGCGTCACGAGTTTTGGGTTCCGATGCTTCACATCCAATTAACTGTACCCCTTGGACCCTCACATTGACGATGAAACACAGAAATAGCATCGGAATTGAATACAAATGGCACAATGTCGACATAAGTATAAGGAGACTGACTTTTTTTAGTGTCTATATATGAGCCTTTCCTGTGTCAAAAGTTTTATATTCCGTTGCACAACTGCAGGTTTACTGTATCCCTTGGAACTTCACATTCATGATTATACACAGAAATTTCATCGGAATTAAATACAAAAGGCACAACGCCGACTTTGGTACCAGAAGACCTTCTCATCTTACTTTCTATCATTTGAGCCTTTCCTGTGAGACCAGTTTTAGATTCCGATCCTTCACTTTAGGTTTACTGTATCCCTTGGACCTTCACATTGCCGCTGAACACAGATATCGCATCAGAATTAAATACAATAAACGCAATGACGACTTAAGTACAAGAAGACTGCCTTTTCTTACTGTCTATGTTTCGAGCCTTTCCTGTGCTCCAGGTTTAGATTACGATGCACAACAGCAGGTTTACTGTATGCCTTGGAACTTCACATTCACGATTAAACACAGAAATTGCATCGGAATTAAATACATAAGGCACAACACAGACCTTAGTACATGAAGACTGTGTCCTCTTACCGTCTATGATTCGAGCCTTTCCTGTGAGACCAGTTTTAGATTCCGATGCTTGACTACAGGTTTACTGTAACACTTGGACCTTCACATTGACGATGAATCACAGAAGTTGCATCGGAATAAGTTACAAAACGCACAATGCCGACTTAAGTACAAGACGACTGACTTCTCTTAGTGTCTATGTTTTGAGCCTTTCCTGTGTCGTCAGTTTTAGATTCAGATGCACAACTACAGGTTTACTGTATCCCTCGGAACTTCTCATTCACGATTAAACACAGAAATTGCATCGGAATTAAATACAAATGGCACAATGCCGACTTAAGTACAAGAAGACTGAGTCCTCTTACCGTCAATGATTTGAGTCTTTCCTGTGAGATCAGTTTTAGATTCCGATGCTGGGCTGCAGGTTTACAGTACCACTTGGATCTTCACATTGACGATGAAACACAAAAATTGCATGGGAATTAAATACAAAAGGCACAATACAAACTTAAGTACAAGAGGACTGAATTTTCTAAGTGTCTATGTTTTGAGACTCTCCAATGAAACTAGTTTAAGATTCCGATTCTTCACGTCCAATTTACGGTATCCCTTGGACCTTCACTTTATTGATGAAACACAGTAATTGCATCGGAATTAAATACGAAATACACAATGCCGTCTTAAGTACAAGGAGACTGAGTCTTCTTACTGTGTATGCTGTGAGCCTTTCCTGTGTCACCAGTTTTAGGTTCCGATGCTTCACGTCCAACTTAATGTATACCTTAGACCTTCACTTTGACGAAGAAACAAAAAAATTGCATCGGTATTAAATACAAAGGGCACAATGACGATTTAAGTACAAGACAACTGACTTTTCTTAGTGTCTATGTTTTGAGCCTTTCCTGTGAGACCAGTTTCAGATTCTGATGCTTCACTTCAGGTTCACTGTATCCCTTGGACCTTCATTTTGACGATGAAACTCAGTAATTACATCGGAATTAAATACAAAACGCACAATGCCGAATTAAGTACAAGAAGACTGACTTTTCTTAGTGTCTATGCTTTGAGCCTTTCCAGTGAGACCAATTTTAGATTCCGATGCTTTACTTCAGGTTTACTGAATCACTTGGACCTTCACGTTAACGATGAAACACAGTAATTGCATGGGAATTAAATACAAAAGGCACAATACCGACTTAAGTACAAGATTACTGAGTCTTCTTACTGTCTATGCTTTGAGCCTCTCCAGCGTCACCAGGTTTAGGTTCCGATGCTTCACGTCCAATTTACTGTTTCCATTGGACCCTCACTTTGACGAAGGAACACAAAAATAGCATCGGAATTAAATACAAAAAGCACAATGCCGACTTAAGTACAAGAAGATTGAGTGATCTTATCGTCTACGATTTGAGCCTTTCCTGGGAGACCATTTTAAGATTACGATGCTTCACTTCAGGTTTACTGTATCCCTTGGACCTTCACTTTGACGATGAAACACAACAATTGCATCGGAATTAAACACAAAAGGCACAATGCCGACTTAAGTACAAGAAGACTGACTTTTCTTAGTGTATATAATTTGAGCCTAACCTGTGTCACCAGTTTTAGATTCTGATGCACAACTGCGGATTTACTGTATCCCTGGGACCTACACATTGAAGATAAAACACAGGAGTTGCATCGGAATTAAATACAAAAGGCACAATGAAGACATAAGTACAAGACGACTGACTGTTCTTAGTGTCTATGTTTTGAGCCTTTCCTGTCAGACCAGTTTTAGATTGCGATGCTTCACTTGAGGTTTACTGTATCCCTTGGCCCTTCACTTTGACGATGAAACACAAGAATTGCTTCGGAATTTAATACAAAAGGCACAATGCCGACTTAAGTACAAGAAGACTGAGTCATCTTACGGTCTATGATTTGAGCCTTTCCGGTGAGACCAGTTTTAGATTCCGATGCTTCACTTCACGTTTACTGTATCCCTTGGACATTCACAATGACGATGAAACACAGAAATCGCATCAGAATTAAATACAAAAGGCACAATGCCTTTACTGTGTCCCCAGTTTTAGATTACGATGCACAACAGCTGGTATACTGTATCCCTTGGAATTTCACATTCACGATCAAACACAGATATTGCATCGGAACTAAATACATAAATCACAATAGCGACTTAAGTAAAAGAAGACCGATTTTTCTTAGTGTCTTTGTTTCGAGCCTTTCCTGTGTCCCCAGTTTTACATTGCGATGCACAACAGCTGGTTTACTGCATCCCTTGGAACTCCACATTCGCGATTAAACACAGATATTGCATCGGAATGAAATACATAATGCACAATGCCGACTTAAGTACAGGAAGACTGAGTCCCTTTACCATCTGTGATTTGAGCCTTTCCTGAGAGACCAGTTTTAGATTCCGAAGCTTTACTTCAGGTTTACTGTATCCCTTGGACCTTCACATTGACTATGAAACACCGAAATTGCATCGGAATTAAATACAAAGGGCACTGTGCTGACTTAAGTACAAGAAGACAGACTTTTCTTAGTGTCTATGTTTCGAGCCTTTCCTGTGTCATCAGTTTCAGATTCCGATGCACAACTGCAGGTTTACGGTATCCCTTGGAACTTCATATTCTCGATTAAACACAGAAATTGCATCGGAATTAATTACAAAAGGGACAATGCCGACTTAAGTACAAGAAGACTAACTTTTCTTAGTGTCTATGTTTTGTACCTTACCTGTGAGACCAGTTTTAGATTACGATGCTTCACTTCAGGTTTACTATATCCTTGGACCTTCACTTTGACGATTAAACACATAAATTACATCGGAAGTAAATACAAAAAGCACAAAGCCGACTTAAGTAGAAGAGGACTGACATTTTTTAGTGTCACATTGTCGATGAAACACAGTAATTGGAACGGAATTAAATACAAAGGCACAATGCCGACTTAAGTACAAGAAGACTGACTCGTCTTAGTGTCAATGTTCTGAGCCTTACCTGGGAGGCCAGTTATAGATTCAAATGCCTCACTTCAGGTTTCCTGTATCCCTTGGACCTTCACATTGATGATGAAAGACTGAAATTGCATCGGAATTAAGTACAGAAGGCACAATGCCGACTTAAGTCTAAGAAGACTGACTATTCTTAGAGTCTATGTTTTGAACCTTTTTTGGGTCGCCAGTTTTATATTACGATGCACAACTGCAGATTTACTGCATCACTTGGACCTTCACAATGTCGATGAAACACTGAAATTGCAGCGGAATTAATTACAAAGGGCACAATGCTGACTAAAGTAGAAGAATGCTGAGCTTTCTTGCTGCCTATGTTTTGAGCCTTCCCTGTGAGACCAGTTTTAGATTCTGATGCTTCACGTCAGGTTTACTGTATCCCGTGGACCTTCACATTGACGATGAAAGACTGAAATTGCATCGGAATTAAATACAGAAGGTATAATGATGACTTAAGTACAAGAAGACTGAGTCTTCTTACTGTCTCGGATTTGATCCTTTCCAGTGTCACCAGCTTTAGATTCCGATGCCTCACTTCAGGTTTACTGCATCCCTTGGACCCCCACATTGATGATGAAACACAGAATATGCATTGGAATTAAATACTAGAGGCACAATGCCGAATTAAGTACAAGAAGACTCAGTCTTCTTACCGTCTATGTTTTGAGTATTTCCTGTGAGACCAGATTTAGATTCTGATGCTTCACTTCTGGTTTACTGTATCCATTGGACCTTCACTTTGACGATGAAACACAGAAATTGCACCGGAATTAAATGCAAAAGGCACAATGCCATCATAAGTACTAGAAGACTGTGTCTTCTCACTGTCGACGAGTTGAGCCTTCCCTGTGGGACCAGTTTTATATTCCGATGCTTCACTTCAAGATTACTGTATCACTTGGACCTTCTCATTGACGATGCAACACAGTAATTGCATCGGAATTAAATACAAAATGCACTATGCCAACTTAAGTACTAGAGGACTGGTTTTTCTTAGTGTCAATGCTTTGAGCCTTACCTGTGAGGCCAGTTGTAGATTCCGATGCTTCACTTCAGGTTTACTGTATCCCTTGGACCATCACTTTGCCGATGAAACACAGGAATTGCATCGGAATTAAATAAAAATGGCACATTGCCGACAAAATTACTAGCAGACCTAATCTTCTTACTGTCTATGTTTTTAGCCTTCCCTGTGAGACCAGTTGTAGATTGCGATGCTTCACTTCAGGATTGTTGTTTACCTTGGACCTTCACTTAGACGAAGAAACACAGAAATTGCATCGGAATTAAATACAAAGGCACAATGCCGACTTAAGTACAAGAAGATTGAGTCTTCCTACCGTCTATGCTTTGAGCCTTTCCCGTGAGACCAGTTTTAGATTCCGATGCTACACCTCAGGTTCACTGTATCTCTTAGACCTTCTCTTTCCGATGAAACTCAGAAATAGCATCGGAATTAGATACAAAATGCACAATGCCGACTTAAGTACATGAAGACTTAGTGTTCTTGCTGTCTATGTCTTTTATCCTATCCTGTGAGACCAGTTTTAGATTCCGATGCTTTACTTCAGTTTAACTGAATCCCTTTGACCTTCACTTTGACGATGAAACACAACAATTCAATCAGAATTATATACAAAAGCACAATGCCGACTTAAGTACAAGAAGACTGTCTTTTCTTAGTGTACATGTAATGAGCCTATCCTGTGTCACCAGGTTTCAGATTCTGTTCCACAACTGCAGATTTACTGCATCCCTCGGACCTTCGCATTGACGATGAAACGCAGAAATTGCATCGGAATTGAACCTTCACAAAAGGCACATTGCCGACATAAGTACTAGACGACTGACTTTACTTAGTGTCTACGATTTAAGCCTTTCCTGTGAGACCAGTTTTAGATTCCGATGCTTCACTTCGGGTTACTGTATCTCTTGGACCTTCACAATGACGATGAAAGACAGAAATTGCATCTGAATTAAATAAAAAAGGTACCATGGCGACATAAGTACAAGAAGACTAAGTCTTCTTACTGTCTATGTTTTGAGCCTTCCCTGTGAGAGCAGTTTTAGATTTCGATGCTTCACTTCAGTTTTACTGTATCACTTGGACCTTCACTATGACGATGAAAGACAGAAATTGCATCTGAATTAAATACAAAAGGTACAATGCCGACTTAAGTACAAGAAGACTGAGTCTTCTTACCGTCTATGTTTTGAGCCTTATGTGTGAGACCAGTTTTATATTCAGATGCTTCACTTCAGTTTTACTGTATCCCTTGGACCATCACTATGACGATGAATCACAGGAATTGCATCGGAATTAAATGCAAAACGCACACTGCCGAATTAAGTACAAGAAGATTGACTTTTCATAGTGTCTATGATTCAAGCCTGTCCTGTGTCACCAGTTTTAGATTCCGATGCACAACTGCAGATTTGCTGTATCACTTGGACCTTACTATTGACGATGAAAGACAGTAATTGCATCTGAATTAAATACAGAGGGTACAATGCCGACTTAAGTACGGGAAGACTGTGTCCTCTTACTGTCTATGTTTTGAGCCTTCCCTGTGTCACCAGCTTTAGATTCCGATGCTTCCCTTCAGGTTTACTGTATCCCTTGGACCTTCACTTTGACGATGGAACACTAATATTGCATCGGAATTTAATACCAAAGTCTCAATGCCGACTTAAGTACAAGAAGACTGACTTTTCTTAGAGTCTATGTTTTGAGCCTTTCCTGTGTCACCAGTTTTAGATTCCGATACACAACTGCAGGTTTAATCTATCCCTTAGACCTATACATTGACTATGCAACACAGTAAATGCATCGGAATTAAATACAAAAGACACAATGCCGACTTAAGTACAAGAAGACTGAGTTTTTTTGTGTCTACAATTCGAACCTTTCCTGTGTCACCAGTTTTAGATTCCGATGCACAACTGCAGGTTTACTGCATCCCTTGGTCCTTCACATTGACGATGAAACACAGGAATTGCATCGAAATTAAATACAAAAGGCACAATGCCGACTTAAGTACTAGAAGACCCAGTCTTCTTACTGTCTATGCTTTGAGCCCTCCCTGTGTGACCAGTTTTACATTGCGATGCTTCACTTCAGGTTTACTGTATCGCTTGGACCTTCACTTTGACGACGAAACACAATAATTGCATCGGAATTAATTATAAAAGGCACAATGCCGACTTAAGTACAAGAAGACCGACTTTCCTAAGTGGCTATGTTCTGAGCCTTTCCTGTGAGACCAGATTTAGATTCCGCTGCTTCACTTCAGGTTTACTGTATCCTTGGACTTTCACATGGACGATGAAACACCGAAAATGCATCGGAATTAAATACAAAAGGAACAACGCCGACGTAAGTACAAGAAGACTGAGTCTTCTTACTGTCTATGTTTTGAGCCTTATCTGTGAGACCAGTTTTAGATTCCGATGCTTCACTTCAGTTTTACTGTATCCCTTGGACCTTCACTATGGCAACGAAACACCGGAATTGCATCGGAATTAATTGCAAAACGCACACTGCCGAATTAAGTACAAGAAGAGTGACTTTTCTTAGTGTCTATGTTTTGAGCCTTTCCTGTGTCAACAGTTTTAGATTCCGATGCACAACTGCTGGTTTACCGTATCCCTTGGGCCTTCACATTGACGATGAAACACAGTATTTGCATCGGAATTATATACAAAATGCACAGTGCCAACATAAGTACAAGAGGACTGACATTTCCTATTGTCAATGCTTTGAACCTTACCTGTGAGAACAATTGTAGATTCTGATGCTTCACTTCAGGTTTACTGTATCCCATGGACCTTCACTTTGACAATGAAACACTGAAATTGCATCAGAATTCAATGTAAAAGGCTCAATGCCGACATAAGTACAAGAAGACTGACTTTCCTTAGTGACTATGTAACGAGCCTTTACTGTGTCACCAGTATTGGAATCCGATGCCCAACTGCAGGTTTACTGTACCTCTTGGACCTACACATAGACGATGAAACACAGTAAATGCTTCGGAAATAAATACAAAATGCACAATGCCGACCTTAGTACAAGAAGACTGACTTTTTTTAGTATATATGATTTGAACCTTACCTGTGAAACCAGTTTTAGATTCCGATGCTTCACGTCAGGTTTACTGTATCCCTTGGACCTTCACATTAACGATTAATCACAGAAATTGCATCGGAATTAAATACAAAAGGCACAATGCCGACTTAAGTACAAGAAGACTGAGTCTTCTTACTGTCTATGATTTGTGCCATTCCTGAGTCACCAGTTTTAGATTCCGATGCTTCACTTCAGTTTTACAGTATCTCTTGGACCTTCACTTTGACGATGAAACACAGAAATTGCATCGGAGGTAAATGCAAAAGGCACAATGCACACTTAAGTACGAGAAGTCTAAGTCTTCTTACCATCCATGTTTTGAGCCTTTTCTGTGAGACCAGTTTTAGATTCCGATGATTTAACTTCTAATTTACTGTATCCCTTGGACCTTAACATTGACGATGAATTACAGAAATTGCTTCGGAATTAAATACAAAAGGCACAATGCCGGCTTAAGTACAAGAAGACTGACTTTTCTTAGTGTCTATGTTCCGACCATTTCCTGTGTCACCAGTTTTAGATTCCGATACACAACTGCAGGTTTACTGTATCCCTTGGAACTTCAATTCCACGATGAAACACAGAAATTGCATCGGAATTAAATACGTAAGGCACAATGCTGATTTAGGTACAAGAGGACTGACATTTATTAGTGTCTTTATTTCGAGCGTTTCCTGTGTCACCAGTTTTAGATTCCGATGCACAACTGCAGCTTTACTGTATCTCTTGGACCTTCACATTGACGATGAAACACAGAAATTGCATCGGAGCTATATACTAAGGCACAATGCCGACTTAAGTTTAAGAACACTGACTTTTCTTAGTGTTTATGCTTTGAGCCTTTTCTATGTCACCAGTTTTAGATTCCGTTGCACAACTGCTGGTTTACTGTATCCCTTGCACCTTAACATTGACGATGAAACACAGTAATTGCTTCGGAATTAATTTAAAAAAACCAGAATGCCGACTTAAGTACAAGAAGACTGACTTCTCTTAGTGTCTGTGTTTTGAGCCTTTCCTGTGTCACCATTTTTAGATTCCATTGCACAACCGCTGGTCTTCTGTATCCCTTAGACCTTCACATTAAAGACGAAACTCAGTAATTGCATCGTAAATAAATGCAAATGGCACAATGCCGACTTTAGTACAAGAAGACTGTCATTCCTTAGTGTCTATGGTTCGAACCTTTCCTGTGCATCAGATTTAGATTACGATGCACAACAGAAGGTTTACTGTATTCCTTGGAACTTCACATTCACGATTAAACACAGAAATTGAATCGTAATTAAATACATAAGGCACTATACCGACTTAAGTGCAAGAAGACTGATTCCTCTTACCGTCTACGTTTTGAGCATTTCCTGTGAGACCAGTTTTACACTCCAATGCAAAACTGGGGGGTTTACTGTACCCCTTAAAACTTCACCTTGACGATGTAACACAGAAATTGCATCGGAATTAAATACAAAAGGCACGACGCCGACTTAAGTGCAAGATGTCTGACTTTTCTTACTGTCTATGTTTTGAGCCTTTTCTATGTACTCAGTTTTAGATTTCGATGCACAATTGCTGGTTTGTTGTATCCCTTGGACCTTCATATTGTCGATAAAACACAGAAATCGCATCAGAATTAAATAAAAAACGCACATTGCCGACTTAGGTACAAGAAGACTGACTTTTCTTAGTGTCTATGTATCGAGCCTTTCCTGTGTTACCACTTTTAGATTCCGATGGTTCACTTCTGGTTTACTGTATCACTAGGACCTTCACATTGACGATGAACCCAGAAATTGCATCGGAATTAATTACAAAAGGCAGACTGTCGACTTAAGAACAAGAAGACTGACTTTTCTTAGTGTTTATGTATCGAGAGTTTCCTGTGTCACCACTTTTAGATTCCGATGCACAAGTGCAGGTTTACTATATCCCTTGGCACAATGCCAACTTAAGTACAAGAAGAATGAGACCCCTTAGCTTCTATGATTTGAGCCTTTCCTGTGAGGCCAGTTTTAGATTCCAATGCTTCACCTCAGTTTTACTGTATCCCTTGGACCTACACTTTGATGATGAAACACAGAAATTGCATCGGAGGTAAGTGCAAAAGGCACAATACCGACTTAAGTACGAGAAGTCTAAGTCTTCTTACCTTCTACGTTTTGAGCCTTTCCTGTGAGACCAGTTTTAGATTCCGATGCTTCACTTCAGGTTTACTGTATCACTTGGACCTTCACATTGACGATGAACCCAGAAATTGCATCGGAATTAATTACAAAAGGCAGAATGTCGACTTAAGAACAAGAACACTGACTTTTCTTAGTGTTTATATATCGAGCCTTTCCTGTGTCACCACTTTTAGATTCCGATGCACAAGTGCAGGTTTACTATATCCCTTGCCACAATGCCGATTAAGTACAAGAAGAATGAGTCCTCTTACCGACTATGATTTGAGCCTTTCCTGTGAGACCAGTTTTAGATTCCGATGCTGGGCTACAGGTTTACTGTATCACTTGGACATTCACATTCACGATGGAACACAGAAATTTCATCGAATTTAATTACAAAGTGCACAATGCCGTCTTATGTACAAGAAGACTGAATTTTTTAAGTGTCTATGTTTCGAGCCCTTACTGTGTCCCCAGTTTTAGATGCCGATGCACTACTGCTGCTTTACTGTACTCCTTCGACCTACACATTGACGATGAAGCACAGAATATGCTTCGGAATTGAATACAAAAGGCACAATGCCGACCTAAGTACAAGAAGACTGACTTTTCTTAGTGTCTATGTTATGAACCTTCCCTGTGAGACCAGTTTTAAATTCCGATTCTTCATGACAGGTTTACTGTATCCCTTGGACCTTGACATTGACAATGAAACACAGAAATTGCATCGGAATTAAATACAAAAGGCACAATGCCTACTTAAGTACAAGAAGACTGAGTCTTCTTACTGTCTATGCTTTGAGCCTTTCCTGTGTCACCAGTTTTGGGTTCTGATGCTTCACGTCCAATTTACTGTATACCTTGAACATTCACATTGACGATGAAACACAAAAATTGCATCTGAATTAAATTCAAAAGGCACAATGCCGACTTAAGTACAAGAAGACTGACTTTTCTTAGTGTCTATGTTTCGAGCCTTTCCTGTGCTCCAGTTTTGGATTATGATTAACAATAGCAGGTTCACTGTATCCCTTGGAACTTGTCGTTCACGATTGAACACAGAAATTGCATTGGAATTAATTACAAAAGGCACAATGCCTACATACGTACAAGAAGACTGACTTTTCTTAGTGTCTATGTGTCGAGCCTTTCCAGTGTCACCAGTTTTAGGTTCCGATGCTTCAGGTCAAATTTGCTGTATCGCTTGGACCCGCACTTTGACGATTAATCACAAAAATTGCATCGGAATTAAATACAAAAGGCACAATGCGGACTTAAGTACAAGAAGACTGAGTTTTTTTAGTGTCTATGAATTGTCCCTTTCCTGTAAGACCAGTTTTAGAGTCTGATGCTTCACTTCAGGTTTACTGTATCCCTTGGACCTTCATTTTGACGATGAAACACAGTAATTGCATCGGACTTAAATACAAAAGGCACAATGCCGACTTAAGTACAAGAAGACTGAGTCTTCCTACTGTCTATGTTTTGATATTTTGCTGCGTCACGAGTTTTGGGTTCCGATGCTTCACATCCAATTAACTGTACCCCTTGGACCCTCACATTGACGATGAAACACAGAAATAGCATCGGAATTGAATACAAATGGCACAATGTCGACATAAGTATAAGGAGACTGACTTTTTTTAGTGTCTATATATGAGCCTTTCCTGTGTCAAAAGTTTTATATTCCGTTGCACAACTGCAGGTTTACTGTATCCCTTGGAACTTCACATTCATGATTATACACAGAAATTTCATCGGAATTAAATACAAAAGGCACAACGCCGACTTTGGTACCAGAAGACCTTCTCATCTTACTTTCTATCATTTGAGCCTTTCCTGTGAGACCAGTTTTAGATTCCGATCCTTCACTTTAGGTTTACTGTATCCCTTGGACCTTCACATTGCCGCTGAACACAGATATCGCATCAGAATTAAATACAATAAACGCAATGACGACTTAAGTACAAGAAGACTGCCTTTTCTTACTGTCTATGTTTCGAGCCTTTCCTGTGCTCCAGGTTTAGATTACGATGCACAACAGCAGGTTTACTGTATGCCTTGGAACTTCACATTCACGATTAAACACAGAAATTGCATCGGAATTAAATACATAAGGCACAACACAGACCTTAGTACATGAAGACTGTGTCCTCTTACCGTCTATGATTCGAGCCTTTCCTGTGAGACCAGTTTTAGATTCCGATGCTTGACTACAGGTTTACTGTATCACTTGGACCTTCACATTGACGATGAATCACAGAAGTTGCATCGGAATAAGTTACAAAACGCACAATGCCGACTTAAGTACAAGACGACTGACTTCTCTTAGTGTCTATGTTTTGAGCCTTTCCTGTGTCGTCAGTTTTAGATTCAGATGCACAACTACAGGTTTACTGTATCCCTCGGAACTTCTCATTCACGATTAAACACAGAAATTGCATCGGAATTAAATACAAATGGCACAATGCCGACTTAAGTACAAGAAGACTGAGTCCTCTTACCGTCAATGATTTGAGTCTTTCCTGTGAGATCAGTTTTAGATTCCGATGCTGGGCTGCAGGTTTACAGTACCACTTGGATCTTCACATTGACGATGAAACACAAAAATTGCATGGGAATTAAATACAAAAGGCACAATACAAACTTAAGTACAAGAGGACTGAATTTTCTAAGTGTCTATGTTTTGAGACTCTCCAATGAAACTAGTTTAAGATTCCGATTCTTCACGTCCAATTTACGGTATCCCTTGGACCTTCACTTTATTGATGAAACACAGTAATTGCATCGGAATTAAATACGAAATACACAATGCCGTCTTAAGTACAAGGAGACTGAGTCTTCTTACTGTGTATGCTGTGAGCCTTTCCTGTGTCACCAGTTTTAGGTTCCGATGCTTCACGTCCAACTTAATGTATACCTTAGACCTTCACTTTGACGAAGAAACAAAAAAATTACATCGGTATTAAATACAAAGGGCACAATGACGATTTAAGTACAAGACAACTGACTTTTCTTAGTGTCTATGTTTTGAGCCTTTCCTGTGAGACCAGTTTCAGATTCTGATGCTTCACTTCAGGTTCACTGTATCCCTTGGACCTTCATTTTGACGATGAAACTCAGTAATTACATCGGAATTAAATACAAAACGCACAATGCCGAATTAAGTACAAGAAGACTGACTTTTCTTAGTGTCTATGCTTTGAGCCTTTCCAGTGAGACCAATTTTAGATTCCGATGCTTTACTTCAGGTTTACTGAATCACTTGGACCTTCACGTTAACGATGAAACACAGTAATTGCATGGGAATTAAATACAAAAGGCACAATACCGACTTAAGTACAAGATTACTGAGTCTTCTTACTGTCTATGCTTTGAGCCTCTCCAGCGTCACCAGGTTTAGGTTCCGATGCTTCACGTCCAATTTACTGTTTCCATTGGACCCTCACTTTGACGAAGGAACACAAAAATAGCATCGGAATTAAATACAAAAAGCACAATGCCGACTTAAGTACAAGAAGATTGAGTGATCTTATCGTCTACGATTTGAGCCTTTCCTGGGAGACCATTTTAAGATTACGATGCTTCACTTCAGGTTTACTGTATCCCTTGGACCTTCACTTTGACGATGAAACACAACAATTGCATCGGAATTAAACACAAAAGGCACAATGCCGACTTAAGTACAAGAAGACTGACTTTTCTTAGTGTATATAATTTGAGCCTAACCTGTGTCACCAGTTTTAGATTCTGATGCACAACTGCGGATTTACTGTATCCCTGGGACCTACACATTGAAGATAAAACACAGGAGTTGCATCGGAATTAAATACAAAAGGCACAATGAAGACATAAGTACAAGACGACTGACTGTTCTTAGTGTCTATGTTTTGAGCCTTTCCTGTCAGACCAGTTTTAGATTGCGATGCTTCACTTGAGGTTTACTGTATCCCTTGGCCCTTCACTTTGACGATGAAACACAAGAATTGCTTCGGAATTTAATACATAAGGCACAATGCCGACTTAAGTACAAGAAGACTGAGTCATCTTACGGTCTATGATTTGAGCCTTTCCGGTGAGACCAGTTTTAGATTCCGATGCTTCACTTCACGTTTACTGTATCCCTTGGACATTCACAATGACGATGAAACACAGAAATCGCATCAGAATTAAATACAAAAGGCACAATGCCTTTACTGTGTCCCCAGTTTTAGATTACGATGCACAACAGCTGGTATACTGTAACCCTTGGAATTTCACATTCACGATCAAACACAGATATTGCATCGGAACTAAATACATAAATCACAATAGCGACTTAAGTAAAAGAAGACCGATTTTTCTTAGTGTCTTTGTTTCGAGCCTTTCCTGTGTCCCCAGTTTTACATTGCGATACACAACAGCTGGTTTACTGCATCCCTTGGAACTTCACATTCGCGATTAAACACAGATATTGCATCGGAATGAAATACATAATGCACAATGCCGACTTAAGTACAGGAAGACTGAGTCCCTTTACCATCTGTGATTTGAGCCTTTCCTGAGAGACCAGTTTTAGATTCCGAAGCTTTACTTCAGGTTTACTGTATCCCTTGGACCTTCACATTGACTATGAAACACCGAAATTGCATCGGAATTAAATACAAAGGGCACTGTGCTGACTTAAGTACAAGAAGACAGACTTTTCTTAGTGTCTATGTTTCGAGCCTTTCCTGTGTCATCAGTTTCAGATTCCGATGCACAACTGCAGGTTTACGGTATCCCTTGGAACTTCATATTCTCGATTAAACACAGAAATTGCATCGGAATTAATTACAAAAGGGACAATGCCGACTTAAGTACAAGAAGACTAACTTTTCTTAGTGTCTATGTTTAGTACCTTACCTGTGAGACCAGTTTTAGATTACGATGCTTCACTTCAGGTTTACTATATCCTTGGACCTTCACTTTGACGATTAAACACATAAATTACATCGGAAGTAAATACAAAAAGCACAAAGCCGACTTAAGTAGAAGAGGACTGACATTTTTTAGTGTCACATTGTCGATGAAACACAGTAATTGGAACGGAATTAAATACAAAGGCACAATGCCGACTTAAGTACAAGAAGACTGACTCGTCTTAGTGTCAATGTTCTGAGCCTTACCTGGGAGGCCAGTTATAGATTCAAATGCCTCACTTCAGGTTTCCTGTATCCCTTGGACCTTCACATTGATGATGAAAGACTGAAATTGCATCGGAATTAAGTACAGAAGGCACAATGCCGACTTAAGTCTAAGAAGACTGACTATTCTTAGAGTCTATGTTTTGAACCTTTTTTGGGTCGCCAGTTTTATATTACGATGCACAACTGCTGATTTACTGCATCACTTGGACCTTCACAATGTCGATGAAACACTGAAATTGCAGCGGAATTAATTACAAAGGGCACAATGCTGACTAAAGTAGAAGAATGCTGAGCTTTCTTGCTGCCTATGTTTTGAGCCTTCCCTGTGAGACCAGTTTTAGATTCTGATGCTTCACGTCAGGTTTACTGTATCCCGTGGACCTTCACATTGACGATGAAAGACTGAAATTGCATCGGAATTAAATACAGAAGGTATAATGATGACTTAAGTACAAGAAGACTGAGTCTTCTTACTGTCTCGGATTTGATCCTTTCCAGTGTCACCAGCTTTAGATTCCGATGCCTCACTTCAGGTTTACTGTATCCCTTGGACCTTCACTTTGCCGATGATACACAAAAATTGCATCGGAATTATATACAAAAGGCGCAATGCCGAGTTACGCACAAGGAGACTAAGCCTTCTTACTGTCTATGTTTTGAGCCTTCCCTCTGGAATCAGTTTTACATTCCGATCCCCAACTGCAGGTTTACTGCATCCCTTGGACCCCCACATTGATGATGAAACACAGAATATGCATTGGAATTAAATACTAGAGGCACAATGCCGAATTAAGTACAAGAAGACTCAGTCTTCTTACCGTCTATGTTTTGAGTATTTCCTGTGAGACCAGATTTAGATTCTGATGCTTCACTTCTGGTTTACTGTATCCATTGGACCTTCACTTTGACGATGAAACACAGAAATTGCACCGGAATTAAATGCAAAAGGCACAATGCCATCATAAGTACTAGAAGACTGTGTCTTCTCACTGTCGACGAGTTGAGCCTTCCCTGTGGGACCAGTTTTATATTCCGATGCTTCACTTCAAGATTACTGTATCACTTGGACCTTCTCATTGACGATGCAACACAGTAATTGCATCGGAATTAAATACAAAATGCACTATGCCAACTTAAGTACTAGAGGACTGGTTTTTCTTAGTGTCAATGCTTTGAGCCTTACCTGTGAGGCCAGTTGTAGATTCCGATGCTTCACTTCAGGTTTACTGTATCCCTTGGACCATCACATTCACGATGAAACACAGTAATTGCATCGGAATTAAATACAAAAGGCGCAATGTCGCCTTAAGTACAGGAAGACTGAGTCTTCCCACTGTCTATGTTTTGAGCCTTTCCTGTGAGATCAATTTTAGATTCAGATGCACAACTGCAGGTATACTGTATACCCTCGACCTTCACATTGAAAATGAAACACAGTAATTGCATCGGAATTTAATACAAAAGGCACAATGCTCACTTAAGGACAAGAAGACTGACTTATCTTAGTGTCTATGATATGAGCCTTTGCTGTGAGACCAGTCTTCGATTCCGATTCTTCACTTCAGGTTTACTGTATCCCGTCGACTTTCACATTGACGATAAAACACCGAAATTGCATCGGTATTACATACCAAAGGCACAATGCCGACTTAAGTACAAGAAGACTGACCTTTCTTAGTGTCTGTTTGGAGCCTTTCCTATGACACCAGTTTTTGATTCCGACGCTTCTCTTCAGGTTTACTGTATCCCTTGGACCTTCACATTGACGATGAAACACCGAAATTGCATCGGAATTAAATACAAAGGGCATAAAGCCGACTTAAGAACAAGAAGACTCACTTTGCTTAGTGTCTATGATTTGAGCCTTTCCTAGGTCACCAGTTTTAGATTCCAGCGCTTCTCTTCCGGTTTACTTTATCCCTTGGACCTTCACTTTGACGATGAAGCACAGTAATTGCATCGGAATTAAATACAAAGGCACAATGCCGACTTAAGTACAAGAAGATTGAGTCTTCCAAAGGTCTATGTTTTGAGCCTTTCCTGTGAGACCAGTTTTTGATTCCGATGCTACACCTCAGGATTACTGTATCTCTTAGACCTTCACTTTGGCAATGAATCACAGAAATAGCATCGGAATTAAATATAAAAGGCTCAATGCCGACTTAAGTACAAAAAGACTGAGTCCTCTTGCTGTCTATGTATTTTGCCCTTTCCTGTGAGACCAGTTTTAGATTCCGATGCTTCACTTCAAGTTTACTGCATCCCTTGGTCCTTCACATTGACGATGAAACACAGGAATTGCATCGAAAATAAATACAAAAGGCACAATGCCGACGTAAGTACTAGAAGACCCAATTTTCTTACTGTCTATGCTTTGAGCCCTCCCTATGAGACCAGTTTTAGATTGCGATGCTTCACTTCAGGTTTACTGTATCCCTTGGACCTTCACTTTGACGGTGAAACACAATAATTGCATCGGAATTAAATACAAAGAGCACAATGCCGACTTAAAAACAAGAAGACTGACTTTGCTTAGTGTCTATGACTTAAGCCTTTCCTAGGTCACCAGTTTTAGATTCCGATGCTTCTCTTCAGGTTTACTGTATCCCTTGGACCTTCACTTGACGATGAAACACAGTAATTGCATCGGAATTTAATACAAAAGGCACAATGCCGACATAACTACAAGAAGACAGAGTCTTCGTACCGTCTAAGTTTCGAGCCTTTCCTGAGAGACCAGTTTTAGATTCCGATGCTTCACTTCAGTTTAACTGTATCCCTTGGACCTTCACTTTGACGATGAAACACAGAAATTGCATCGGAATTAAATAAAAGAGACACAACGCCTAATTAAGTACAAGAAGACTGACTGTTCTTAGTGTCATTGTTTCGAGCCGGTTCTGTGTCACCAGTTTAGGATTCCGATGCACAACTGCATGTTTACTGTATCCCTTGGACCTTCACTTTGATGATGAAACACAGAAATTGCATCGGAATTAAATACCAAAGGCACAATGCCGTCATAAGTACTAGAAGACTGTGTCTTCTCACTGTCTATGATTTGAGCCTTCCCAGTGAGACCAGTTTTAGATTCCGATGCTTCACTTCAGGTTTACTCTAACCCGTGGACCTTCACATTGTCGATGCAACACAGAAATTGCATCGGAATTAAATACAAATGGCACAATGCCTACATTAGTACTAGAAGACCTAGTCTTCTTACTGTCTATGATTTGAGCCTTCCCTGTGAGACCAGTTTTAAATTGGGATGCTACACTTCAGGTTTACTGTATCCCTTGGACCTTCACGTTGAAGATGAAACACGAAAATTGCATCGGAATTAGTAATAAAAGTCACAATGCCGACTTAAGAACAAGAAGACTGACGTTTCTTAGTGTCTATGTTTCGAACCTTTCCTGTGTCACCAGTTTTAGATTCCGATGCACAACTGCAGGTTTACTGCATCCCTTGGACCTTCACATTGACGATGAAACGCAGGAATTGCATCAGAATTAAATACAATAGGCACAATGCCGACTTAAATACTAGAAGACCAAATCTTCTTACTGTCTATGATTTGAGCATTCCCTGTGAGACCAGTTTGTGATTGCGATGCTTCACTTCAGGTTTACGGTATACTTGGACCTTCACACTGACTATGCAACACAGTAAATGCATCGGAAACCAATACAAAGCCACAATACCAACTTAAGAACAAAAAGACTAAACCTTCTTACCGTCTATGTCTTGAGCCTTCCCTGTGTTACCAGCTTTAGATTGAAATGCTTCCCTTCAGGTTTACTGTATCCCTTGGCGCTTCACATTGTCGATGAAACACAGAATTTGCATCGGAATTAAATACAAAAGGCACAATGCCGAATTAAGTACAAGATGACTGAATTTTCTTAGTGTCTATGTTTCCAGCCTTTCCTGCGTCACCATTTTTAGATTTCCATGTACAACTGCAGGTTTACTGCATCCCTTGGACCTTCACTTTGCCGATGAAACACAGGAATTGCATCGGAATTAAATAAAAATGGCACATTGCCGACAAAATTACTAGCAGACCTAATCTTCTTACTGTCTATGTTTTTAGCCTTCCCTGTGAGACCAGTTGTAGATTGCGATGGTTCACTTCAGGATTGTTGTTTACCTTGGACCTTCACTTAGACGAAGAAACACAGAAATTGCATCGGAATTAAATACAAAGGCACAATGCCGACTTAAGTACAAGAAGATTGAGTCTTCCTACCGTCTATGCTTTGAGCCTTTCCCGTGAGACCAGTTTTAGATTCCGATGCTACACCTCAGGTTCACTGTATCTCTTAGACCTTCTCTTTCCGATGAAACTCAGAAATAGCATCGGAATTAGATACAAAATGCACAATGCCGACTTAAGTACATGAAGACTGAGTGTTCTTGCTGTCTATGTCTTTTATCCTATCCTGTGAGACCAGTTTTAGATTCCGATGCTTTACTTCAGTTTAACTGAATCCCTTTGACCTTCACTTTGACGATGAAACACAACAATTCAATCAGAATTATATACAAAAGCACAATGCCGACTTAAGTACAAGAAGACTGTCTTTTCTTAGTGTACATGTAATGAGCCTATCCTGTGTCACCAGGTTTCAGATTCTGTTCCACAACTGCAGATTTACTGCATCCCTCGGACCTTCGCATTGACGATGAAACGCAGAAATTGCATCGGAATTGAACCTTCACAAAAGGCACATTGCCGACATAAGTACTAGACGACTGACTTTACTTAGTGTCTACGATTTAAGCCTTTCCTGTGAGACCAGTTTTAGATTCCGATGCTTCACTTCGGGTTACTGTATCTCTTGGACCTTCACAATGACGATGAAAGACAGAAATTGCATCTGAATTAAATAAAAAAGGTACCATGGCGACATAAGTACAAGAAGACTGAGTCTTCTTACTGTCTATGTTTTGAGCCTTCCCTGTGAGAACAGTTTTAGATTTCGATGCTTCACTTCAGTTTTACTGTATCACTTGGACCTTCACTATGACGATGAAAGACAGAAATTGCATCTGAATTAAACACAAAAGGTACAATGCCGACTTAAGTACAAGAAGACTGAGTCTTCTTACCGTCTATGTTTTGAGCCTTATGTGTGAGACCAGTTTTATATTCAGATGCTTCACTTCAGTTTTACTGTATCCCTTGGACCATCACTATGACGATGAATCACAGGAATTGCATCGGAATTAAATGCAAAACGCACACTGCCGAATTAAGTACAAGAAGATTGACTTTTCATAGTGTCTATGATTCAAGCCTGTCCTGTGTCACCAGTTTTAGATTCCGATGCACAACTGCAGATTTGCTGTATCACTTGGACCTTACTATTGACGATGAAAGACAGTAATTGCATCTGAATTAAATACAGAGGGTACAATGCCGACTTAAGTACGGGAAGACTGTGTCCTCTTACTGTCTATGTTTTGAGCCTTCCCTGTGTCACCAGCTTTAGATTCCGATGCTTCCCTTCAGGTTTACTGTATCCCTTGGACCTTCACTTTGACGATGGAACACTAATATTGCATCGGAATTTAATACCAAAGTCTCAATGCCGACTTAAGTACAAGAAGACTGACTTTTCTTAGAGTCTATGTTTTGAGCCTTTCCTGTGTCACCAGTTTTAGATTCCGATACACAACTGCAGGTTTAATCTATCCCTTAGACCTACACATTGACTATGCAACACAGTAAATGCATCGGAATTAAATACAAAAGACACAATGCCGACTTAAGTACAAGAAGACTGAGTTTTTTTGTGTCTATAATTCGAACCTTTCCTGTGTCACCAGTTTTAGATTCCGATGCACAACTGCAGGTTTACTGCATCCCTTGGTCCTTCACATTGACGATGAAACACAGGAATTGCATCGAAATTAAATACAAAAGGCACAATGCCGACTTAAGTACTAGAAGACCCAGTCTTCTTACTGTCTATGCTTTGAGCCCTCCCTGTGTGACCAGTTTTACATTGCGATGCTTCACTTCAGGTTTACTGTATCGCTTGGACCTTCACTTTGACGACGAAACACAATAATTGCATCGGAATTAATTATAAAAGGCACAATGCCGACTTAAGTACAAGAAGACCGACTTTCCTAAGTGGCTATGTTCTGAGCCTTTCCTGTGAGACCAGATTTAGATTCCGCTGCTTCACTTCAGGTTTACTGTATCCTTGGACTTTCACATGGACGATGAAACACCGAAAATGCATCGGAATTAAATACAAAAGGAACAACGCCGACGTAAGTACAAGAAGACTGAGTCTTCTTACTGTCTATGTTTTGAGCCTTATCTGTAAGACCAGTTTTAGATTCCGATGCTTCACTTCAGTTTTACTGTATCCCTTGGACCTTCACTATGGCAACGAAACACCGGAATTGCATCGGAATTAATTGCAAAACGCACACTGCCGAATTAAGTACAAGAAGACTGACTTTTCTTAGTGTCTATGTTTTGAGCCTTTCCTGTGTCAACAGTTTTAGATTCCGATGCACAACTGCTGGTTTACCGTATCCCTTGGGCCTTCACATTGACGATGAAACACAGTATTTGCATCGGAATTATATACAAAATGCACAGTGCCAACATAAGTACAAGAGGACTGACATTTCCTAGTGTCAATGCTTTGAACCTTACCTGTGAGAACAATTGTAGATTCCGATGCTTCACTTCAGCTTTACTGTATCCCTTGGACCTTCACATTGACGATTAAACACAAATATTGCATCGGAATTAATTACGAATGGCACAATGTCTACTTAAGTTAAAGAAGACTGAGCCTCCCTACCGTCTATGATTTGAGACTTTCCTGAGAGACCAATTTTAGATTCCGATGCTTCATTTCAGGTTTACAGTATCCCTTGGATATTCACAGTGGCGATGAAACACAAAAATTGCATCGGGATTACATACAAAAACAATAATGCCAATTAAGTGCAAGAAGACTGTCTTTTCTTAATGGCTATGTTTTGTGCCTATCCTGCGAGACCAGTTTTAGGTTCCGATGCTTCGCCTCAGGTTTATTGTTTACCTTGGACCTACACTTTGACGATGAAACACAGAAATTGCATCGGAGTTAAACACAAAAGGCACAATGCCATCATAACTACTAGACGACTGACTTTACTTAGTGTCTATAAATTGAGCCTTTCCTGTGAGACCAGTTATAGTTTGCGATGCTACACTTCAAGTTTACTGTATCCCTTGGGCCTTCACATTGAAGATGAAACACGAAAATTGCATCGGATTTTAATACCAAAGTCGCAATGCCGACTTAAGTACAAGAAGACTGACTTTTCTTAGTGTCTATGTTTTGAGCCTTTCCTGTGTCAACAGTTTTCGATTCCGATGCACAACTGCTGGTATACCGTATTCCTTGGACCTTCACATTGACGATGAAACACAGAAATTGCATAGGAATTAAATGCAAAATGCACAATGCCAACATAAGTACAAGAAGACTGTTTCATCTTAGTGTCTAAATTTAGAGCCTTTCTTGTCACACCAGTTTTAGATTCCGAAGCACTAATGCTGGTTTACTGTATCCACTGGACTTTCACATTGACGATGAAACACCGAAATTGCATCGGAATTAAATACAAAGGGCCCAGTGCCGACTTAAAAACAAGAAGACTGACTTTGCCTAGTGTCTATGTCTTAAGCCTTTCCTAGGTCACCAGTTTTAGATTCCGATGCTGCTCTTCAGGTTTACTGTATCCCTTAGACCTTCACTTTGACGATGAAACGCAACAATTCCATCGGAATTAAAAACAAAAGGCACAATGCTGATTTAAGTACTAGACGACTGACTTTGCTCAGTGTCTATGATTTGAGCCTTTCCTGTGAGACCGGTTTTAGAGTCCGATGTATCTCTTCTGGTTTACTGTATCCCTAGGACCTTCACATTGACGATGAAAGACAGAAATTGCATCTGAATTAAATACAAAAGGCACAATGCCGACTTAAGTACAAGAAGACCGAGTGCTCTTAATGTCTACGCATTTAATCCTTTCCTGTGAGTCCAGTTTTAGATTTCGATGCTTCACTTCAGTTTAACTGAATCCATTGGACCGTCACTTTGACGAAGAAACACAACATTTCCATCGGAATTATATACAAAATGCACAATGCCGACTTAAGTACAAGAAGACTGTCTTTTCTTAGTGTACATGTACTGAGCCTATCCTGAGTCACCAGTTTTAGAATCTGATGCACAACTGCAGATTTACTGCATCCCTGGGACGTTCACCTTGACGATGAAACACAGAAATGGCTTCGGAATTAAATACAAAAGGCACAATGCCGACATAAGTACTAGACCACTGACTTTTCTTAGTGTCTATGATTTGAGCCTTTCCTGTGAGACCAGTTTTAGATTCCGATGCTTCTCTTCAGGTTTACTGTATCCCTTGGACCTTCAAATTGACGATGAAAGACAGCAATTGCATCTGAATTAAATACAAAAGGCACAATGCCGACTTAAGTACAAGAAGACCGAGTGTTCTTACTGTCCATGTTTTGAGCCTTCCCTGTGAGAACAGTTTTAGATTCTGATGCTTCACTTTAGTTTTACTGTATCACTTGGGCCTTCACTATGATGATGAAACACAGAAATTGCATCGGAACTAAATACAAAAGACACAATTCCAAAATAAGTACCAGAAGACTGACTTTGCAAGTGTCTATGTTTCGAGCCGGTCGTTTCGAGCCGGTCCTGTGTCACCAGTTTTAGATTCCGATGCACAACTGCAGGTTTACTGTATCCCTTGAATCATCACATTGACGACGAAAGACTGAAATTGCATCTGAATTAAATACAAAGGGTACAATGCCGACTTAAGTACAAGAAGACTAAGTCTTCTTACTGTCTATGTTTTGAGAGTTCCCTGTGTCACCAGCTTTTGATTCCGATGCTTCACTTCAGGTTTAGTGTATCGCTTGGACCTCCAAAATCACGATGAAACACGAAAATTGCATTGGAATTAAATACAAAAGGCACAATGCCGACGTATGTACAAGAAGGTTGGGTCTTCTTACCGTCTATGTTTTGAGCCTTTCCTGTGAGACCAGTTTTGGATTCCGATGCTTCAACTAAGGTCTACTGTATCCCTTGGACCTTCGCATTGACGATGAAACACAGAAATTGCATCGGAATTAATTATAAAAGGCACAATGCTAACTCAAGTACTTGAAGACTGACTTTTCTCAGTGTCTATGATTTGAGCCTTTCCTGCGAGACCAGGTTTAGATTCCGATGCTTCAATTCTGGTTAACTGTATCCCTTGGTCCTTCACTTTGACGATGAATCACAGAAATTGCATCGGAATTAAATACAAAAGGCACAATGCCGACTCAGGTACAAGAAGTCTGTCTTTTCTTAGTGTCTATGTTTCTAGCCTTTCCTGTGTCACCAGTTTTAGATTCCGATGTACAACTGCAGGTTTACTGCTTCCTTTGGACCTTCACATTGACGTTGAAACTCAGGAATTGCATCGGATTTAAAAACAAGCGGCACAATGATGACATAAGTACTAGAAGACCTAGTCATCTTACTGTCTATGTTTGAGCCTTCCTTGTGAGACCTGTTTTCGATTGCGATGCTTCACTTCAGGTTTACTGTATCCCTTGGACCTTTACTTTGACGATGAAACACAGATATTGCATCGGAATTAAATGCAAAAGGCACAATGCCGACATAAGTACTAGACGACTGACTTTTCTTAGTGTCCATGTTTAGAGCCTTTCATGTCACATCAGTTTCAGATTCCGATGCACAAATGCTGGTTTAATGTATTCCCTGGACCATCACATTGACGATGAAACACAGAAACTGCATCCGAATTAAATACAAAATGCACAATGCCAACTTAAGTACAAGAGGACTGACTTTTCCTAGTGTCATTGCTTTGAGCCTTACCTGTGAGACCAGTTGTAGATTCCGATGCTTCACTTCAGGTTTACTATATCCCTCGGACCTTCACATTGACGATGAAACACAGATATTGCATCGGCACTAAATACAAAAGGCACAATGCCGACATAAGTACTAGACGACAGACTTTCCTTAGTGTCTATGAATTGAGCCTTTCCTGTGAGACCAGTTTTAGGTTCCGATGCATCACTTCAGGTTTACTGTATCCCTTGAACCTTCACATTGACGATGATAGACAGAAATAGCAACTGAATTAAATACAAAAAGTACAATACCGACTTAAGTACAAGAAGACTGACTTTTCTTAGTGTCTATGTTTTGAGCCTTCCCTGTGTCAGCAGATTTAGATTCTGACACACAACTGCAAGTTTACTGTATCCCTTCGACCTTCACATTGACGAAGAAAGGCAGAAATTGTATCTGAATTAAATACAAAAGGTACAATGCCGCCTTAAGTACAAGAGGACTGAGACTTCTTACTCTCTATGTTTTGAGCCTTCCCTGTGAGACCAGCTTTAGATTTCGATGCCTCACTTCAGTTTTACTGTATCCCTTGGACCTTGACTACGATGATGAAACACAGAAATTGCATCGGAATTAAATACAAAAGGCACAATGCCGAATTAAGTACAAGAAGACTGACTTTTCATAGTGTCTATGTTTCGAGCCTGTCCTGTGTCACCAGTTCTTTATTCCGATGCACAACTGCAGGTTTACTGTATCCCTTGGACCTTCACATTGTCGATGAAAGACAGAAATTGCATCTGAATTAAATACAAAGTGTACAATGCCGACTTAAGTACAAGAAGACTGAGTCTTCTTACAGCCTATGATTTGGGCCTTCCCTGAGTCACCAGCTTTAGATTCCGAAGCTTCCCTTCAGGTTTATTGTATCCCTTGGCCCTTCTTATTGACGATGAATCACAGAAATTGCATCGGAATTAAATACAAAAGGCACAATGCCGAATTAAGTACAGGAAGACAAAGAGTTCTTACCGTCTATGCTTTGAGCCTTTCCTGTGAGACCAGTTTTAGATTCCGATGCTTCAATATAGGATTACTGTATCCCTTAGACGTTCACTTTGAAATTAAAACACAAAAAATACATCTGAATTAATAATAAAATGCACAATGCCGACATAAGTACAAGAAGACTGACTTTTCTTAGTGTCTATGTTTTGAGCCGTTCCTATGACACCAGTTTTTGATTCCGATGGTTCTCTTCAGGTTTACTGTATCCCTAGGACCTTCACATTGACGATGAAACACCGAAATTGCATCGGAATTAAATACAAAGGGAACAAAGCCGACTTAAGAATAAGAAGACTGACTTTGCTTAGTGTCTATGTTTTGAGCCTTTCCTAGGTCACCAGTTTTAGATTCCGATGTTTCTCTTCAGGTTTGCTGTATCCCTTGGACATTCACTTGACAATGAAGCACAGTAATTGAATCGGAATAAAATAGAAATGGCATCGGAATTACATACAAAAGGCACAATGCCGACTTATGTACAAAAAGACTGAGTCTTCTTGCTGTATATGTTTTTTACCCTTTCCTGTGAGATCAGTTATAGATTCCGATGCTTCACTTCAGGTTTACTGTATCCCTTGGACCTTCACTTTGACGATGAAACACAAAAATTGCATGGGAATTAATTATAAAGGGCACAATGCCGACTTAAGTACAAGAAGACAGACTTTGCTTAGTGTCTATGTTTTGAGCCTTTCCTAGGTCACCAGTTTTAGATTCCGATGTTTCTCTTCAGGTTTGCTGTATCCCTTGGACATTCACTTGACAATGAAGCACAGTAATTGAATCGGAATAAAATAGAAATGGCATCGGAATTACATACAAAAGGCACAATGCCGACTTATGTACAAAAAGACTGAGTCTTCTTGCTGTATATGTTTTTTACCCTTTCCTGTGAGATCAGTTATAGATTCCGATGCTTCACTTCAGTTTTACTGTATCCCTTGGACCTTCACTATGGCAACGAAACACCGGAATTGCATCGGAATTAATTGCAAAACGCACACTGCCGAATTAAGTACAAGAAGACTGACTTTTCTTAGTGTCTATGTTTTGAGCCTTTCCTGTGTCAACAGTTTTAGATTCCGATGCACAACTGCTGGTTTACCGTATCCCTTGGGCCTTCACATTGACGATGAAACACAGTATTTGCATCGGAATTATATACAAAATGCACAGTGCCAACATAAGTACAAGAGGACTGACATTTCCTAGTGTCAATGCTTTGAACCTTACCTGTGAGAACAATTGTAGATTCCGATGCTTCACTTCAGCTTTACTGTATCCCTTGGACCTTCACATTGACGATTAAACACAAATATTGCATCGGAATTAATTACGAATGGCACAATGTCTACTTAAGTTAAAGAAGACTGAGCCTCCCTACCGTCTATGATTTGAGACTTTCCTGAGAGACCAATTTTAGATTCCGATGCTTCATTTCAGGTTTACAGTATCCCTTGGATATTCACAGTGGCGATGAAACACAAAAATTGCATCGGGATTACATACAAAAACAATAATGCCAATTAAGTGCAAGAAGACTGTCTTTTCTTAATGGCTATGTTTTGTGCCTATCCTGCGAGACCAGTTTTAGGTTCCGATGCTTCGCCTCAGGTTTATTGTTTACCTTGGACCTACACTTTGACGATGAAACACAGAAATTGCATCGGAGTTAAACACAAAAGGCACAATGCCATCATAACTACTAGACGACTGACTTTACTTAGTGTCTATAAATTGAGCCTTTCCTGTGAGACCAGTTATAGTTTGCGATGCTACACTTCAAGTTTACTGTATCCCTTGGGCCTTCACATTGAAGATGAAACACGAAAATTGCATCGGATTTTAATACCAAAGTCGCAATGCCGACTTAAGTACAAGAAGACTGACTTTTCTTAGTGTCTATGTTTTGAGCCTTTCCTGTGTCAACAGTTTTCGATTCCGATGCACAACTGCTGGTATACCGTATTCCTTGGACCTTCACATTGACGATGAAACACAGAAATTGCATAGGAATTAAATGCAAAATGCACAATGCCAACATAAGTACAAGAAGACTGTTTCATCTTAGTGTCTAAATTTAGAGCCTTTCTTGTCACACCAGTTTTAGATTCCGAAGCACTAATGCTGGTTTACTGTATCCACTGGACTTTCACATTGACGATGAAACACCGAAATTGCATCGGAATTAAATACAAAGGGCCCAGTGCCGACTTAAAAACAAGAAGACTGACTTTGCCTAGTGTCTATGTCTTAAGCCTTTCCTAGGTCACCAGTTTTAGATTCCGATGCTGCTCTTCAGGTTTACTGTATCCCTTAGACCTTCACTTTGACGATGAAACGCAACAATTCCATCGGAATTAAAAACAAAAGGCACAATGCTGATTTAAGTACTGGACGACTGACTTTGCTCAGTGTCTATGATTTGAGCCTTTCCTGTGAGACCGGTTTTAGAGTCCGATGTATCTCTTCTGGTTTACTGTATCCCTAGGACCTTCACATTGACGATGAAAGACAGAAATTGCATCTGAATTAAATACAAAAGGCACAATGCCGACTTAAGTACAAGAAGACCGAGTGCTCTTAATGTCTACGCATTTAATCCTTTCCTGTGAGTCCAGTTTTAGATTTCGATGCTTCACTTCAGTTTAACTGAATCCATTGGACCGTCACTTTGACGAAGAAACACAACATTTCCATCGGAATTATATACAAAATGCACAATGCCGACTTAAGTACAAGAAGACTGTCTTTTCTTAGTGTACATGTACTGAGCCTATCCTGAGTCACCAGTTTTAGAATCTGATGCACAACTGCAGATTTACTGCATCCCTGGGACGTTCACCTTGACGATGAAACACAGAAATGGCTTCGGAATTAAATACAAAAGGCACAATGCCGACATAAGTACTAGACCACTGACTTTTCTTAGTGTCTATGATTTGAGCCTTTCCTGTGAGACCAGTTTTAGATTCCGATGCTTCTCTTCAGGTTTACTGTATCCCTTGGACCTTCAAATTGACGATGAAAGACAGCAATTGCATCTGAATTAAATACAAAAGGCACAATGCCGACTTAAGTACAAGAAGACCGAGTGTTCTTACTGTCCATGTTTTGAGCCTTCCCTGTGAGAACAGTTTTAGATTCTGATGCTTCACTTTAGTTTTACTGTATCACTTGGGCCTTCACTATGATGATGAAACACAGAAATTGCATCGGAACTAAATACAAAAGACACAATTCCAAAATAAGTACCAGAAGACTGACTTTGCAAGTGTCTATGTTTCGAGCCGGTCCTGTGTCACCAGTTTTAGATTCCGATGCACAACTGCAGGTTTACTGTATCCCTTGAATCATCACATTGACGACGAAAGACTGAAATTGCATCTGAATTAAATACAAAGGGTACAATGCCGACTTAAGTACAAGAAGACTAAGTCTTCTTACTGTCTATGTTTTGAGAGTTCCCTGTGTCACCAGCTTTTGATTCCGATGCTTCACTTCAGGTTTAGTGTATCGCTTGGACCTCCAAAATCACGATGAAACACGAAAATTGCATTGGAATTAAATACAAAAGGCACAATGCCGACGTATGTACAAGAAGGTTGGGTCTTCTTACCGTCTATGTTTTGAGCCTTTCCTGTGAGACCAGTTTTGGATTCCGATGCTTCAACTAAGGTCTACTGTATCCCTTGGACCTTCGCATTGACGATGAAACACAGAAATTGCATCGGAATTAATTATAAAAGGCACAATGCTAACTCAAGTACTTGAAGACTGACTTTTCTCAGTGTCTATGATTTGAGCCTTTCCTGCGAGACCAGGTTTAGATTCCGATGCTTCAATTCTGGTTAACTGTATCCCTTGGTCCTTCACTTTGACGATGAATCACAGAAATTGCATCGGAATTAAATACAAAAGGCACAATGCCGACTCAGGTACAAGAAGTCTGTCTTTTCTTAGTGTCTATGTTTCTAGCCTTTCCTGTGTCACCAGTTTTAGATTCCGATGTACAACTGCAGGTTTACTGTTTCCTTTGGACCTTCACATTGACGTTGAAACTCAGGAATTGCATCGGATTTAAAAACAAGCGGCACAATGATGACATAAGTACTAGAAGACCTAGTCATCTTACTGTCTATGTTTGAGCCTTCCTTGTGAGACCAGTTTTCGATTGCGATGCTTCACTTCAGGTTTACTGTATCCCTTGGACCTTTACTTTGACGATGAAACACAGATATTGCATCGGAATTAAATACAAAAGGCACAATGCCGACATAAGTACTAGACGACTGACTTTTCTTAGTGTCCATGTTTAGAGCCTTTCATGTCACATCAGTTTCAGATTCCGATGCACAAATGCTGGTTTAATGTATTCCCTGGACCATCACATTGACGATGAAACACAGAAACTGCATCCGAATTAAATACAAAATGCACAATGCCAACTTAAGTGCAAGAGGACTGACTTTTCCTAGTGTCATTGCTTTGAGCCTTACCTGTGAGACCAGTTGTAGATTCCGATGCTTCACTTCAGGTTTACTATATCCCTCGGACCTTCACATTGACGATGAAACACAGATATTGCATCGGCACTAAATACAAAAGGCACAATGCCGACATAAGTACTAGACGACAGACTTTCCTTAGTGTCTATGAATTGAGCCTTTCCTGTGAGACCAGTTTTAGGTTCCGATGCATCACTTCAGGTTTACTGTATCCCTTGAACCTTCACATTGACGATGATAGACAGAAATAGCAACTGAATTAAATACAAAAAGTACAATACCGACTTAAGTACAAGAAGACTGACTTTTCTTAGTGTCTATGTTTTGAGCCTTCCCTGTGTCAGCAGATTTAGATTCTGACACACAACTGCAAGTTTACTGTATCCCTTCGACCTTCACATTGACGAAGAAAGGCAGAAATTGTATCTGAATTAAATACAAAAGGTACAATGCCGCCTTAAGTACAAGAGGACTGAGACTTCTTACTCTCTATGTTTTGAGCCTTCCCTGTGAGACCAGCTTTAGATTTCGATGCCTCACTTCAGTTTTACTGTATCCCTTGGACCTTGACTACGATGATGAAACACAGAAATTGCATCGGAATTAAATACAAAAGGCACAATGCCGAATTAAGTACAAGAAGACTGACTTTTCATAGTGTCTATGTTTCGAGCCTGTCCTGTGTCACCAGTTCTTTATTCCGATGCACAACTGCAGGTTTACTGTATCCCTTGGACCTTCACATTGTCGATGAAAGACAGAAATTGCATCTGAATTAAATACAAAGTGTACAATGCCGACTTAAGTACAAGAAGACTGAGTCTTCTTACAGCCTATGATTTGGGCCTTCCCTGAGTCACCAGCTTTAGATTCCGAAGCTTCCCTTCAGGTTTATTGTATCCCTTGGCCCTTCTTATTGACGATGAATCACAGAAATTGCATCGGAATTAAATACAAAAGGCACAATGCCGAATTAAGTACAGGAAGACAAAGAGTTCTTACCGTCTATGCTTTGAGCCTTTCCTGTGAGACCAGTTTTAGATTCCGATGCTTCAATATAGGATTACTGTATCCCTTAGACGTTCACTTTGAAATTAAAACACAAAAAATACATCTGAATTAATAATAAAATGCACAATGCCGACATAAGTACAAGAAGACTGACTTTTCTTAGTGTCTATGTTTTGAGCCGTTCCTATGACACCAGTTTTTGATTCCGATGGTTCTCTTCAGGTTTACTGTATCCCTAGGACCTTCACATTGACGATGAAACACCGAAATTGCATCGGAATTAAATACAAAGGGAACAAAGCCGACTTAAGAATAAGAAGACTGACTTTGCTTAGTGTCTATGTTTTGAGCCTTTCCTAGGTCACCAGTTTTAGATTCCGATGTTTCTCTTCAGGTTTGCTGTATCCCTTGGACAT